>NC_079375.1:26598474-26633474 GCF_021018895.1 Seriola aureovittata | reverse complement strand
TGGTCCGACCTTTTCTAAACCAACTCTCTGAACAAAAGTGTTTGAAATGAAATCATATAAAACATAAATGATTAGTCCGTCAGGCTGAAGGCTTTTGGATTCGTCTTGTGTTTGTTCCCAGGAAGTAACCGGTACCAGATCCTGCCGCTCCACTCTCAGATCCCCCGAGAGGAGCAGAGGAGGGTGTTTGAACCGGTTCCCGACAACATCAGGAAGGTACCAACTGTAAAACCTGTGACCTCAGTTCGTCTAGTGAGACGAGGTTCTATAATCTGGATCGCCCTGACTGACTCAGTGATCATGTTTCCACCGTTGGTCAGCATGTAAAACATGTGAACAAGACAAACACCAGCAACCAGAAATGAGAAAATACTCACTGCAATAAAAGTCCTCTTGAGTTTAAATTATGTAACTTATAGACAAATGACTGAAAACGAGGCTCTGACCAAGTCTACATTTCATTTATGTGTTTGGTGACGTCACAGCTCTAAAATCAGGACTTGACCAGAGGATCCAGACATGGACTCGGTTTAGACCTAGTCCTGTTATTTAGATAATAACAAACAGATCCATCAGATGCTCTCTGAGCAGTTTATTAATAATTATAACTGAAAATTCAAAATCATTTCAAGAGAAACAGAAACTCTGTTTTCACTAAATCCAGGTTATTTTCAGCATGAGTTCGGCCTCTGCTTGTTGTAGTGAGGATGTTTCACCTGCGGCCTGATGTTGCAGGTGATTCTGTCGACCAACATCGCAGAGACGAGCATCACCATCAACGACGTCGTCTACGTCGTCGACTCCTGCAAGTCAGTCTGAGTATCAGCCGCCACGGTGACCCCTCCCCCGTCCCTCAGACGCTCACACTCACTGTGTCCTCGCTGTCTCCGCAGGCAGAAGGTGAAGCTCTTCACCTCCCACAACAACATGACCAACTACGCCACAGTCTGGGCCTCCAAGACCAACCTGGAGCAGAGGAAGGGCCGAGCCGGGCGGGTCCGACCCGGGTTCTGCTTCCACCTCTGCAGCCACGCCCGCTTCGAGAGGTACCGCCCCCGCTCGACACGAGGCTCAGCTGCTGTTATTGTCCATCAGCTGGTGATCACAGGTGTGTGTGTGTCTGTGTGTGTGTGTGTGTGTGTGTGTGTGTGTGTGTGTGTGTGTGTGTGTCTGTGTGTGTGTCTCTGCAGGCTGGAGACTCACATGACTCCAGAGATCTTCAGGACTCCGCTGCACGAAGTCGCTCTGAGCATCAAACTGCTGAGACTCGGAGCCATCGGTCACTTCCTGTCCAAGGCCATCGAGCCGCCACCGCTGGACGCCGTCATCGAGGCCGAGCACACTCTGAGAGGTATCAGATGAGATGAAACTTTATTGATCCCCCGTGGAGGAAATTCAAAGTGGATAAACTGATGTAACAATGTGTTTGTTCACTCGTTCAACAAACGAGCTGCAGGACGAAACGTGTTCATGTGTTCCTCAGCTTTAATTGTGTGTGTGTGTGTGTGTGTGTGTGTGTGTGTGTGTGTGTGTGTGTGTGTGTGTCAGAGCTGGATGCTCTGGACACTAACGATGAGCTGACTCCTCTGGGACGGATTCTGGCTCGACTCCCCATCGAACCTCGACTGGGGAAG
The DNA here is from genome assembly GCF_021018895.1 of Seriola aureovittata. Taxonomy (NCBI): domain Eukaryota; kingdom Metazoa; phylum Chordata; class Actinopteri; order Carangiformes; family Carangidae; genus Seriola; species Seriola aureovittata. The sequence continues at coordinate 26,631,840 of NC_079375.1, read as the reverse complement.
ATGATGATCATGGGCTGCATCTTCCAGTCAGTCTCTCCTTCTCTTTACTGAAGAATCGCCTCACTGTTTTTACTGGGGGGGGGTGGGGGGGGGGGGGGTGTCTCTGGATGACGTCAGTACACTGTGTTTCTCTGCCTCCGTCTAGTGTCGGAGATGCGATGTGCACCATCTCGGCCGCCTCCTGTTTCCCGGAGCCCTTCATCAGTGAGGGGAAACGTCTGGGCTTCGTCCACAGGAACTTCGCCGGCAGCCGTTTCTCTGACCACGTGGCTCTGCTGTCGGTGTTTCAGGCCTGGGACGACGTCAGGTGGGTCTGAGCGCTCACGATCATTAGTATTATTTTTATGTACTTTTAATTTTCCTTTATTCTCAATATGCTGTGATGGATTGACGTCACACCTGTGTGAGTACAATCATTAATTAGAAGATGAAGCTCGTCTCTGGTCCAGTGTTCTGGTTCGTTCTGTCTCTACATCTGATGGATCCTCATTTAGATATTTATCAGAGTCTTTTAAAAACTCGAGCCCAGTCTGAATCCTGTGTGAGTCTGACTGGTCAGGAGGATCATGAAGGTGTGAACCTGATGATAAAGGAGGATGCGGTTGGTGTCTGTCGGGGACTCTGACCCCTGACCCCTCTCTGTGTTCAGGATCAACGGCGAGGAGGCGGAGAGTCGTTTCTGTGAACACAAACGTCTCAACATGTCCACCCTGAGGATGACCTGGGAGGCCAAAGTCCAGCTGAAGGAGATCCTGGTCAACTCTGGATTCCCTGAAGGTACCTGAACGCACCACACATCCCCTCTGGTTAGAGGGAGGAAATACAGCAGCAACATTTAGGAGACAATTTAGTCATTGTTATTATAATTGAAGGATTTTGATCACATGAACGTCAATGTGAAAAAATCATTTAGGTTTAATAAAAATTTCTGTTACTGTTATTTTTTTTTTTTTTTTTTTATTGTTTTGTATCCCTCTGCGTCAGAACAAACATATAAAAGTGAAAAATAATATAAAAAACAAAGAGAAAATAAAGGAAATAATTATAAGAAACATTAAATTAATCAGTAAGTTTTATGTGTCTGTGCCCCCCCCCCCCCCCCCCCCCCCCCCCCCCCCCAGAGAGTCTGATGACTCAGATGTTCAACGCCGTCGGACCGGACAATAACCTGGACGTGGTGGTTTCTCTGCTGACCTTCGGCTCGTACCCGAACGTCTGTTACCACAAAGAGAAGAGGAAGATCCTGACCACGGAGGGACGCAACGCCCTCATCCACAAGTCCTCCGTCAACTGTCCGTTCAGCAGCCACGACATGACCTACCCCTCCCCCTTCTTCGTCTTCAGCGAGAAGGTAAAGAGCAGTCGTCCTCACTGCTGACATGACCTCCTGTAACCTTTAGTTTCAGGAACAAGCAGCAAACTGTTAAATGTTCATTCATACCGTTTTGAGTCTGTGACACTTTGTACTGATGTTAAAGCTCCTCCAGTGTAAAGGTGTGTGTCCATGTGTAGTGTGATTATAGATTATAGATCAGCTCTAGCTTCTATATTAATACTGTGAAAGTATCAAAGCCTCAGTCCACAGAGAAATGCACACAGCCTGTATTCAGAAACTGAGCCTTAAAACCAGCCGTCAGGACTTCTGGAACTTTGTGATGTCACAACAAAGCAGTCACCAAGCCCCGCCCACCTGGACCCACCATCCAAACCTTGCAGGATTTGGTTTCTGACCTGTTGTTACTAGAGCTGCAGAGAGAAGCCTGAGAGAGGAGATGTAAAACTACACTGAGATGGTTTTTATATCTTCTGATGGATCAACACTTCAAATAAAACACAGAAGAAGAAACATGAAGCTTTAAATTAACTGTGTAATATCCCAAGGAAAAAACAAAATACAGTATCCCACAAAAGTGAGATCCCCATTCACACCTGAAACCTTGTAACACTAACGAGTCACATGACACCAGGGAGGGACAACGACACAATTGGGCACAATTTGCACATGTTGACTGTGAGGTGTACACTAACCCTAACCCTGTTCACACATTAATGGCTGTGTGTTGAGTTACTTTCAGAGGACAGTAAATCTATACTGCTATACAAGCTGTACACTCACTACTTTAAGTTATATCAAAGTTTCATTTCCATAGTGTTGTCCCATGAAAAGTTATAATAAAATATTAGCAAAAATGTGAGGGGTGTACTCACTTTTGTGAGATACTGTATTTTCTGGCAGTTTCATAATGAAATATAATATTAATGGATATATATTGATCTCAGAAACATGAGACGTTTGTATCTGGACAGAGTGACGAGGTGAGGAGGTTTTAGATTCAAGTATCAACAGAATGATCTTCTTCTTCTTCGTACATCAGTTCGTCTGGACTTAACGAACCTCGTGTTGTGTCCATAAGAAAACTAAATGGCTGTTTCTGTTTTTGTGGCGACTCTCGTGTCGTGTTTTCAGATCCGAACCCGGGCGATCTCGGCTAAAGGGATGACTCTGGTCAGTCCGCTGCAGCTGCTGCTGTTCGCCTGTAAGAAGATCGGCTCCAACGGAGACGTGGTGGAGCTGGACGACTGGTGAGTCCACACACCTGCTGCCAGTCATGTAGAGCGTCCACCGATCAGAAGGTCGGCGGTTCGATTCCTGTCTCAACTTCTACACACACAGATAGATAGATAGATAGATAGATAGATAAAGGCTTTTTAAAAACAAGTGCAGATGAAACCATCAGTTGATTATCAGAAGATTAATTAGCAGCTGTTTTAATATTCGTCAAAACTATTTTTTAATGTTCCAGCTCCTCAAAAGTGAAGGTCTGCTGCTTCTAATTATATTATTAATATTAATAATATTATTAATACTGTTGATGTTTGGAGCAAGCAGGTGTTGTCCAGGTGTCACTTTGTGTATTGTGTAATCAGTTGATCTATAAAGGAAACAGTCAGTTGATGAATCAGTGATGAAAATAATCAATAATCAATAGTGTCAGTCTGATAGAAGATGATGACTTGAAGGACTCGACGAACATGTTTTACTTTTAAAGAAAAGAACCAAATGTTCAGAATCGGTATTCATCGATTATCAACAGCTGCTGATTATTGACTAATCGATCGATCAGAGCTGAGAGAGATCACACTCACACACTGAATGTTGCGTGTAAAACTCACCTCCACCTGTCCAGGATCAAGCTGAGGATCCCTCACCAGGTGGCGGGGGGCGTGGCCGCTCTGCGGGCCGGACTGGAGGCTCTGGTGGTGGAAGTGACCAAAGACCCGGAGTACGTGAGACAGATGGACCAGAACAACGAGCGGCTGCTCAACCTCATCAGACACGTGTCCAGACCCTCTGCAGCCGGGATCAATATGATGAGCAGCACACAGAGGTGAGAGACACACACAGAGACACACACAGAGGTGAGAGACACACAGAGGTGAGAGACACACACAGAGACACACACAGAGAGACACAGAGAGACACACAGAGGTGAGAGACACACACAGAGAGACACAGAGAGAGACACAGAGAGACACACAGAGGTGAGAGACACACACAGAGAGACACAGAGAGAGACACAGAGGTGAGAGACACACAGAGGTGAGAGACACACACAGAGACACACACAGAGAGACACAGAGACACACACAGAGGTGAGAGACACACACAGAGACACACACAGAGACACACACAGAGGTGAGAGACACACAGAGGTGAGAGACACACACAGAGAGACACAGAGAGACACACAGAGGTGAGAGACACACAGAGACACACACAGAGACACACACAGAGACACACACAGAGGCGAGAGACACACACGGTGAGAGACACACACAGAGAGACACACACAGAGACACACACAGAGGTGAGAGACACACAGAGGTGAGAGACACACACAGAGACACACACAGAGAGACACAGAGACACACACAGAGGTGAGAGACACACACAGAGAGACACAGAGAGACACACAGAGACACACAGAGGTGAGAGAAACACACAGAGAGACACAGAGAGACACACAGAGGTGAGAGACACACAGAGACACACACAGAGACACACACAGAGACACACACAGAGGCGAGAGACACACACAGAGGTGAGAGACACACACGGTGAGAGACACACACAGAGGTGAGAGACACACACGGTGAGAGACACACACAGAGAGACACACACAGAGACACACACAGAGGTGAGAGACACACACAGAGAGACACACACAGAGAGACACACAGAGAGACACACACAGAGACACACACAGAGACACACACAGAGGTGAGAGACACACACAGAGAGACACACAGAGGTGAGAGACACAAACAGAGGTGAGAGACACACAGAGGTGAGAGACACACACAGAGGTGAGAGACACACAGAGACACACACACAGAGGTGAGAGACACACAGAGACACACAGAGACACACAGAGGTGAGAGACACACAGAGGTGAGAGACACACACAGAGACACACAGAGACACACAGAGGTGAGAGACACACAGAGAGACACACAGAGGTGAGAGACACACACCGAGACACACAGAGACACACAGAGACACACAGAGGTCAGAGACACACAGAGACACACAGAGGTGAGAGACACACAGAGAGACACACAGAGGTGAGAGACACACAGAGACACACAGAGAGACACACACACACACACAGAGACACACACACAGAGAGACACACAGAGACACACACACAGAGAGACACACAGAGAAACACACACAGAGAAACACACACAGAGACACAGAGAGACACACAGAGAAACACACACAGAGAAACACACACAGAGAGACACAGAGGTGAGAGACACACACACACAGAGAGACACAGAGAGACACACACACAGAGAGACACACAGAGGTGAGAGACACACAGAGACACACAGAGACACACAGAGAGACACACAGAGGTGAGAGACACAGAGAGACACACAGAGACACACACACACACACAGAGACACACAGAGAGACACACAGAGAGAGACACACACACACAGAGAGACACACAGAGACACAGAGAGAGAGAGACACACACAGAGAGACACACAGAGAGAGACACACAGAGAGAGACACACAGAGAGAGACACAGAGAGACACACAGAGGTGAGAGACACACACAGAGACACACAGAGAGACACACACACACACACACACACACAGACACAGAGAGACACACAGAGAAACACACACAGAGAGACACACAGAGGTGAGAGACACACACACACAGAGAGACACGGAGAGACACACACACAGAGAGACACACAGAGAGACACACACAGGTGAGACACACAGAGAGACACACAGAGGTGAGAGACACAGAGAGACACACAGAGACACACACACACAGAGAGACACACAGAGAGAGACACACACACAGAGAGACACACAGAGACACAGAGAGACACACAGAGACACAGAGAGAGAGAGACACACACAGAGAGACACACAGAGACACACAGAGAGACACACACACACAGAGACACACACACACAGAGAGACACAGACACACAGAGAGACACACAGAGAGAGACACACACACAGAGAGACACACAGAGACACACAGAGAGAGACACACACACACAGAGACACACAGAGAAACACACACAGAGAGACACACAGAGACAGACACACACACACACAGAGACACACACACAGAGACACACACACAGAGACACACACACAGACAGACACACACACACAGGAAGTGTAGAGGCTACATTAGCCGCTTGTAGCATAACAGCAAAGTCAGCGGTTACAGGTCCAGGTGCATTATGGGTAATGTGGTGAAATATGACGTTGAGATGATGTTATGACAATAGCAGCGTATCTTTGTGTTACCATGGAAACACCAGCAGCTGGTTTCACCTGTTGTCTCTCTGAACAGGATGGGAGACGGACCTCGACCCCCGAAGATGGGACGCTTCGATGGAGGAGGAGGAGGAGGGGGGGGTTACAGAGGAGGAAGAGGAGGAGGCGGGGGTTACAGGGGTGGGGGAGGGTACGGGGGAGGTGGATACGGGGGAGGTGGATACAGGGGAGGTGGGGGCTACAGAGGAGGGGGAGGAGGGGGCTACAGAGGAGGGGGAGGAGGGGGCTACAGAGGAGGTGGTGGATATGGAGGAGGAGGAGGTTATAGAGGAGGTGGGGGCTACAGAGGAGGGGGGGGAGGAGGGGGAGGAGGGTACAGAGGAGGTTATTGACATCCTGGCAGCACGATGACATCATCACCACAATGACATCATCACCATCATCAGTTTCTGGATGTGGTCTGGTTTTCATGTGAAGTCCAGAACTGGGACAAGTCGTCTACACAAGATGATGATGATGATGATGATGATGATGATGATGAAGAAGATGATTATGAAGAAATGCTGCTGTAAACACTCTTCTGATCTGTGAGTCTCTGAACCTGTTTGTTTATTGATCATTTGTATCTGTGGAAGCTTCATCAATAAATGTTTGATATTTGATCTGCAGCTGTTTTGTTTGTTTTTCTTTTTTTAAATAAAGTTTTTATTGTAAATTGTGAAACTGGCCCCAGGTCCCTAAATCCCCAGTAAACCCCCCGAGTTTTAATGACTGACAGACTACATGTCCCATCAGGCCCGGGTCCAGGTGTGGGCTGGGTGTGAGCTCTGTCTCTCTGGACTCCAGGTCCTGGTTCGAGTCCAGACCACGACGATCCAGTTCAGTAGAAGCACAAATCTTCATTAACTGAAGCTTAAGTGGAAAATCGTCAGTTGCACATTCAGTTTTATTGTAACTGTGTTTTGTTTGTGGTGGAAACAGCTGATGAGCTTTTCATCAGTTTTCACTTCAGCTGGAAACATGAATTTTCAAACATGAAAACTGGACTTTAGTTTTGAGTTTTTGTCAAACAAAATGTTCAGACAGAAATTTCACTGTGATCTGATTTCATTTCAGTCTTGGCAGCTTCAGGCTTCCATAGTTAAACTTTTTAAATCACAGGTTAATTCATCCTAAATAGTAAATGAACTTTTTCAGAGGCTGAATTCAAATGAATTAATGAGAATATAATGTATGAATGTGTTTGAAAAGGAAACTGTAGATGTGTGCAGCAGGCGACCAGCAGGAGGCGCCGCCTGACTGGTTTTAAACTACAAGCTAAACAGTTTCAAAAGCTTTAAAATCAGTTTTAAAGCTGATGGTTAATGTGGCCCCCAACCCTCAGGGCCCCGACCCTCAGGGGCCCCGACCCTCAGGGGCCCCTGAGGGTCGGGGGCCCCCGACCCTCAGGGCCCCGACCCTCAGGGGCCCCCGACCCTCAGGGGCCCCGACCCTCAGGGGCCCCCGACCTCAGGGGCCCCCGACCCTCAGGGCCCCGACCCTCAGGGGCCCCCGACCCTCAGGGTCCCCGACCCCCAGGGGCCCCCGACCCTCAGGGGCCCCTGAACCTCAGGGGCCCCGATCCTCAGGGGCCCCCGACCCCCAGGGGCCCCCGACCCCCAGGGGCCCCCGACCCTCAGGGGCCCCTGAACCTCAGGGGCCCCGACCCTCAGGGGCCCCCGACCCCCAGGGGCCCCCGACCCCCAGGGGCCCCCGACCCCCAGGGGCCCCCGACCCTCAGGGGCCCCGACCCTCAGGGCCCCGACCCCCAGGGGCCCCCGACCCTCAGGGGCCCCTGAACCTCAGGGGCCCCGACCCTCAGGGGCCCCCGACCCCCAGGGGCCCCCGACCCTCAGGGGCCCCGACCCTCAGGGTCCCCGACCCCCAGGGGCCCCCGACCCTCAGGGGCCCCTGAACCTCAGGGGCCCCGACCCTCAGGGGCCCCCGACCCCCAGGGGCCCCCGACCCCCAGGGGCCCCCGACCCCCAGGGGCCCCCGACCCTCAGGGGCCCCCGAACCTCAGGGGCCCCCGAACCTCAGGGGCCCCGACCCTCAGGGGCCCCGACCCTCAGGGGCCCCCGACCCTCAGGGGCCCCCGACCCTCAGGGGCCCCGACCCCCAGGGGCCCCGACCCCCAGGGGCCCCTGAACTGTGTGATAATCTAATCAACGGCTCGTTTGTGTGTGAACATGCACCAGTTAAACCCAGAGTCACCTGAAGTGATGAACTGGGTCCTAATTAATCAAATATCAACATTGTTGTTGATAAGTTCATTATCAGTCACTATCAGGCCCGACTGAGCCGTAGAGATGAGGTTGAAGACCATAAGTTATGGTTGAAAGCTCCAGAAGAAAAGCTTTACAGTGGATCCTACAGGAGTCAGAACCACCAGCCCGACTCAGTTCCCTGATCAAAGAGTCACATTTTCATCGTTTTAACTAATTGTTTAAATCCTGATGTTGATTTCATTTCATTCAATTCTGCTTTAAATGTTTTCTAGAGTTTTTCTGCACTTTTGGGTTTTTGCACTTTTTATTTTGATTCATTTTTTTTTTGTTTCTCGTCTCAAAAACAGTAAAATTTGAGACTTTATTGGTTTAAAAGTGTCAGAATCAGAATCTGATCAAATCTCACGAGAAAACACCTTCAGTCTGTTTGTCAGATTCATGTTTGACCTCTGACCTCTGGCATGGCTGTGAAAGTGCTCTGATAGTTGATGCGGTTGTTGAAGATCTAATCAGAGCTGAACTGTGTGTTAATTAACACCTCGTTAAGTCTCTTCATCATCTGTTTGTCTCCTCTGATCACGTCCAAAGGTCCAGAAGAAAAACCCATTAAAAGAATCTATTTCAACAATTATTCTGGTCTCAGTTTGGACGAGAGTCCGCACAGCTGTAACTCTGTATCTTATTTTATTTTAAATTTATTTTATCTTTATTTTGTTTTTATTTGAGATGCATTTACTGTGTTGTGTTTATACTGTCATATTTTTTATTATTATTATTATTTATTAACAAACAACATTTAATCTGTGTCAGGTAAACACACAGTAACTAAACACACAGTAACTAAACACACAGTAACTAAACACACAGTAACTAAACACACAGTAACTAAACACAGTAACTAAACACACAGTAACTGAACACACAGTAACTGAACACAATAACTAAACACACAGTAACTAAACACACAGTAACTAAACAAACAGTAACTAAACACACAGTAACTGAACACACAGTAACTGAACACTAACTAAACACACAGTAACTAAACACACAGTAACTAAACACAGTAACTAAACACACAGTAACTGAACACACAGTAACTGAACACAGTAACTAAACACACAGTAACTAAACACACAGTAACTAAACACACAGTAACTAAACACACAGTAACTAAACACAGTAACTAAACACACAGTAACTAAACACACAGTAACTAAACACAGTAACTGAACACACAGTAACTAAACACACAGTAACTAAACAGTAACTAAACACACAGTAACTGAACACACAGTAACTAAACACACAGTAACTAAACACACAGTAACTAAACACACAGTAACTGAACACACAGTAACTAAACACACAGTAACTAAACACAGTAACTAAACACACAGTAACTGAACACACAGTAACTAAACACAGTAACTGAACACACAGTAACTAAACACACAGTAACTAAACACAGTAACTAAACACAGTAACCTGACCGAGACGATGTTACCAGCTCTGAAGCGTTTTTTAAGAAACAAAAGCAAAAAATACAGAAATAAATAAATGAAACGAGGAGAAAAACTCATAAATCTGTATGTTTTATTATTATTATTATTATTATCCTGCTGTTAATCAGGCAGTAGAGTCACGTATGGAGTCAAACTCTGCAGGAAAAGGTTAAAGAATAAAAACACTCATGGCAAATCAAAAAAGTTTACATTTATTAAATAATGAATCAGAGTTATGAGATTATAGTTGTTGATTTTATGTCATGATTTCTAATATTTTTGTTTTTTCACATTTCTAAATTTGATTATTTTTGTGTTTCTGACACTTTCAGGGATTTTTTCATAGTTTACAGGATAATTAATGAAAAATTATTAATTCAACAATCAGATTAAAACTTCCTTCAGTTGCTGGTTTGTAAGAAAATAAAGATGCTGTTCTTCATCATGTGGGAAAGTAAGAAGTCAAATTAAAAAATGGCTTGATTAATGTTTGATTTCCATCCAGTGAAGAGGAGATGAACAGCTGATGGAGGTGGAGGGTGGTGTTTAGTTTTAACGGGTCTCTGTAAAGCCCATAAAGCGTCGCGGGGTTCGGTTCTGCAGGACTTTCTGAGGTCTGATCCCAGAGTTGACTCGGAAGTTGCCGGAGCGTCCTCTGCGCCTCGGACCTGCGCAGTAGCGGACTGGGTGTAGTCTGGAGTCCCGTCTTTTCCTGCTGGATTTGGTGCATGGCGGCGGACACAAAGAGTTGAGGCCCCGATCCCAGACCCTCACACAGCAGCACAGCCGGGAGACGAGCTCTGGACGCGGCCTGGAGCCGAGAGAAGCCGCCGCTGCACAACTTTCCCCGCATGTTTCTACTTGATGCGTTTTACTGTTTCCTCGGGAATCGCTCGGTAACCGGATAGTTACCGAAAACTTCGGACGAGTTCAGGGAGAGTTTGTGTCGGAGCCGCGCACACACTTTCAGGTCTCGGAGGAGGACGGACAGGACCGAAAAAATGCGAAGTTTGATCCGGGCTCTGGTCGCTTGGAGCTGGGTGGCGGCGGTGTGTGTCCGCGCCGCCATGGACGAGTGTTCGGACGAGCAGGGCAGACCGCAGCGCTGCATGCCCGAGTTCGTGAACGCGGCTTTTAACGTGACGGTGGTGGCGACCAACACCTGCGGCTCTCCGCCGGAGGAGTACTGCGTCCAGACCGGCGCCACCGGGGTCACCAAGTCCTGCCACATCTGTGACGCCCGGGACCCGCGGAACCACCACAGCGCCGTGTACCTGACCGACTACAACAACCAGCAGGATACCACCTGGTGGCAGAGCCAGACCATGCTGGCGGGCATCCAGTACCCGAACTCCATCAACCTCACCCTGCATCTCGGTAAGAGCCCTCGGTATCATCCCCGTCTCTCCGCGGGAGAGATCCGCTCCGCCGAACTCCCCTGAAACAACCCACAAGTTAAAGTTTTCATGCTTCCTGACAAAAACGCCTCCGTGGCACGACACGAAAACATACATTTTATAAAACTTCAAGACCCTCTCTTTAATTCGGCTTTCACCATTTATCCTGAAATGTCACTTTTTAGGTAAAATTCCGACCTGAATCCACAGGTTGACTATCAGCGGAAACACGCGAAAATACACGTCGCGAGCAGCGAGAATCAGCTGGGAAAAGTTGTTAGTTGAAAAGTTAATGAAGCAAATAAGTGTTTGTTACAATAATTGTTCACTGAGTTGAAGATTATATCATTACAATTAAAAAATACCATCGGTTATTTCACATGATGTAAGCATGATTTCAACGTCGAAGGGAAAGTTTAAATCGGTGATGTTTTCTATGGAGTTTGGTGCAACTTTCGGATGTGTGGAGATAATCCGGTTGCTTAACTCTGAGTTATGCAGCACCTTTTTCTAACATGAAAGAAATATGAAACAGGAGGAGGAGGAGGAGGAAGGTCACAGATCAGCTTCTCCTCAGCAGGTTCCTGTGTTTAAAGTTTGAGAACTCAGTGATGCAACAAGGGAAGTTTAGGAATGAAGGATTTTTTTGCTGCCAGCAATAAAACAGGAGGACATAGTTTTCATTGTTGGGGGTGGAGTGTACTTGTGTGTGTGGGGATGGGGGTTGCAGCTATTTTCTGACCTGACTGTGGGTCAGCCTCTCCAGCTTCAGTTCCTGCTGCAGCTCCATCACACTCACGCTGGGATTTCCAGTGTTTGTGTGACAAACTGCTCAGACTGAGAGCAGCTCTGCCTCCGGCCTGTCAGACAGCCGGAGGTGTGAAGTTAGCAGTCTGTGGATTCAGTTGTTGGGGGGGTTGAGGGACCCAAGCGTCCTCTGAGGACAGCTGGTCATATATAGGGACTGAAGGAAGTGGAGCTGTTTGGGGATCAGTTACATCAGAACTCAGGAAGTGTGTGTGATCGATGAGGAGTCGAGATATTCTTCACCTTTGCTGTTTGTCTTTAATTCTGATTCTGACACTTAAATCTCCTGAGATCAAACTGGTTCCTCAACTTTTAGTCACAGACAAGTTCAACTTTTCATGCTTCCTGATAAAAACGGCTCCGTGTCATGAAAACATATATTTTATAAAACTTAAAGACCCAGTCTGTAATTCGGCTTTTACCCAACATCCTGAAACTTAAATCAACAGGTGTGTTCGGCTGAGTCACGGCAGATTAATCAGCGACTGTTTTGATCATCGATTCATCGTTTGACTGATTTTTCACGTCAACATTCTTCGGTTTCAGCTTCTCAGACCTGATCATCTGATCACCTGATCGTTTGCTGCTTTGCTTTCTCTGATGTCATGAAGCCGAGTCTGTGGGTTCAGTGTTTCCGTCTGGAACAACGTAGAGAAACAACTGGGAGGTTGAAGCGAGTTATTATTTTAGTTTTATGTGACTGAACGTGTAAAATGGGAGTTTGCTTGGTTAGTTTTAACTGGGAGACTCTGGACTCTGGTCCTGACCGGCTACAGGCCACCTCCTAGTCTTTTCCGGAGCTTTCAGCTGTATCTCATGGTCCTCCTCAGAGGAATGAGCTCTGTTGTCTGTGTTGAAAAAGAGACTTTTACCTGATTTCCTTCAATAGAATAAAGAATCAAATGTTATTACGGTGGCCCAGAGGGGTCAACACAAATACAAAAGTCAAACATATTGACCCTCCGGGCCACTGTACATAATTATCTGCTGATGAAGGCCATGAGCTGCGGCTGAAAACATCTTGTAAGTCGAGTGAAGAATTTTGAGTGGTTTTTTTTGTTTTTAATCTAAACCACTGCAGTCGTCTCCCTCCTAACAGATCACTAATCAATAGTTTGATGGCTGATCAATCAACTCTTCACTTCAGCTGATCACTTCAGCTCTGAAGACGTCACCTTCAAAACTTCAGATCAGATCAATCTAATGTTTATCTGCAGCTCTGCCCCCCCCCCCCCCCCCCCCCCCCCCCCTGTTCCCTCCCGTCTTCATTTTCCTGGAGCTCCGACTCGGCCTTTTAAAAATACCTGTCTATTTGTGAAGCCTGTGGCTCCCAGCAGCCACTGCTTTAACCGGGCCTGACATTCCTGAGTGGTTGCTCATGCTGCTGCATTTGTGGCCTCAGGTACTGAACTCTGATTAGAGCTGCTTTTAATTACACGCTGTGTTTTCCCCCCGCGGGCCGTGTCTTCTTTGTTGGTGTTTGCTTCATAATTAGAGCCCGGGCTTTGTTCTGCAGATCAGATATGTGGAGTCAGAACGTCTCAGCTCTGCTTTATTCAGTGAGTGTTGAAGCTGCAGCCACGCTCTTATTTTTAAAAACCAGCTGTCGCCCGGAGCTCAGACAGGAAGTGAGCGCGTGGGCGCCACCAGCTGATGTCAGTTTCATGTAGAGCTGCAGCTATTGGTCGATTACTCAACAGAACATTAATCTGCAGCGGTCTTGGTTATCAACCAATGGTGTGAAGTCATGTTTTAAAAATACCGAAATTCCCTGGTTCCATCTTCTCAGCCTCTTTCCTCACTCGTATGTGTTTGTAACCACCAACACATGTCCCGCAGTGGTGGTTTTCAGTCTTTGTGGATGTTTTATACAGAGATATTTTAACGTATATTACTGTTAAAACCCTCCATTATCCCGCTTTTGCTTGTTGACACTGAACCGAACACGGTCGGCGTGATGCCTGAACGTGACGGCGTTCAGGACACGTGATGTGTAACACAACATGGCTGGCGTGCTTTAGGTGCCTTCATTGTTGTTAAGGAGCAGTTGCTTCTCACTGTCGCCCACGCCTGTGGCTCCTCCCTCTGGATGCTGATTGGTCCACAGGCGGACACCTTGAGATGAGGCAGATGCAGATATTTGTGTTTCAGCTGCTGTGACGGTGTAATCACATCTTTGAGTGAGTTTTCTAAATGTTTATGTTGTGGACAGGAAGTGGCGCTCTGACTGTTTGTTGAAGTTTGAAGGGCTTGTTGAGCTTCTCGTCTGCGTGAAGAGTTTGTTTCCTGTTGGTCTCATCCTGTTTAGAAAAGTCTCAGTATTTTCTACTTTTCTGCCAAAGTGATTTTTAAGAGACGTTTTAGAAACGCCAGAGGAAGAGGAGCATTGTGGGAAACCCTGAGATCAGGGCTTTAATAATGATTTCATCACGATTAATCTACAGTCCGACATGCTCACGGCAGCCTCACGCAGCCGAGCGTCTGTTTGACCTCTTCCTGTTTGAACAGGTGTAGTTCCTCGTTCACAGTGACATCACCAAGAGAAGCAGGAAGTCGCCTCGTTCAGAGAAGCAGAATATCTGACACTGTTTCACAGTTTTTACTGATGAAATCTGTTTTTAAAATCTGACGAATCGTTTCAGCTCCACCTGAGAATCCACTGGTTGAATTGATCTCCATCAGTTCTGCACTGATGCTAACGATCGATCGATCGATCAATAGTGACTCCTGCTCAGGAAGCATGTGGCTCTGACCAATCAGCAGCGAGCGATGTCTCTGCTCATGGTCATTTCGTAGTGATGTAAACAGGTGATTGGTGAGCTGTTGTTGATCTCACCTGCTGAGCTCTGATTGGTCGATGATCACCTGAGTGTTGCTCTGAGGCGTGGTGATGGTTCAGATTGAGGCTGAGATGGCAGCAGTCCTAATCTCAGGAAGTATGAAGTGTGTGTGTGTGTGTGTGTGTGGTGTGTGTGTGTGTGTGTGTGGTGGTGGTGGGGGGGGGTGGGGTGGGGGGGGGGGCGCCTCTTTGAAGTGCTGCAGTGTGTCTGCGGCAGGAAGGCGACGTGTCCGGACTCGACTCTCAGCTCAGACTCCGAAAAACCCTCAAAGAAGAAAAACCTATAGATGGACAGAGTGTGTGTGTGTGTGTGTGTGTGTGTGTGTGTGCGTGTGTGTGTGTGTGTGTGTGTGTGTGTGTGTGGCATTCTGTTCTATTCTATTTATTCCATTCTATTCTATTGTGTTCTGTTCTATAATACTGGGACCAGCTCCTGTTGTTTTAGTTCTGGTGTCTTAAGAGACCGGAGCGTCTGTTCTATGTTCCAATGTTCTACGTCTAAATGAAACCATGTTCTTGAGTGAGAGTGGGTCATGTGATCAAAGAGCATCAGCTGGGCTGTTAGTGATTATTGATTGGTAATAAGCTACTGATGCCTCCAAAAAAGAAGACAAACATTCAGTCCCTTCGATTCTTCTTCTGTGGTTACTTTAAGTTGAACTGGATGAGCGTCATGTGAAAACAGCTGGGCTCGTCCCGGCGGCTCTTTGAAGTCTGAACATGGAGGACAAACATCCCTGAATCCTCCAGATAAAAACCAGAGCTCCAGGTTCAGTCTGACCCTGGACCTGGACCTGGACCTGGACCTGGACCTGGACCTGCTGAGTCCAGACTGACTCCAGACTCCCAGATCCAGGTCCAAACGTTTCCAGAGACACTTTAGTGATAGTTGGACGTGTTGGGACGTCAGTCAGGAGGTTGAGTGTCTCCCTCCAGAACAACGTAGAGCTACAACACGTAGACTGGACGTGTGAATCTATAGATACAGTGTGTGGTCGGTGGAGAGCAGCTCCAGATGTTTCCACAGATCTCCAACATGTCGCGCTCCAGAAGATCCAGAATCACAGGAATGTTAAGGGAAATTTAAGGGTGGGGTATGGGTGGTGGGGTGTGTGTGTGTGTGTGTGTGTGTGTGTGTGTGTGTGTGTGTGTGTGTGTGTGTGTGTGTGTGTGTGTGTGTGTGTGTGTGTGTGTGTGTGTGTGGTGTGTGGGGGGGGTTGAAGGGGGAGAAGCCTCAGTGACTCTGTCATCAGCTGCAATAAGCCGGAGTCGATCGTCCAGCTGTGCAGCTCTCGTAATCTCTCCACATCCCAGTTTCCCACGCTGAGCTCATTCCTCAGACACTAAACAATGAGTCCGGACCAGATGACCCCCCCCCCCCCCCCCACCCCCTCCGTCAACCCCCCACCCCCCCAACCTCCCACCACACTCTTAGATTGGTATAATTTGCAACAGCTGGCCGCTCCAGAGGGAAAAGATGGACTTGTGTCTTTGTGGCTGGTTGGGAAAGATGAGCAGCAGCTCCGGGCCTGAGACCCGCCGTTTTCCCACAGTGCACTGCTCTCCGTGCGGACTGATGAACGTCTAACTGTACGAGCGGTCAGCTGACACACGGAGGGACGGAGCAAACCAGAATCTGATCCAGAGGCTTCACCTGTTTCAGCTCAGGTGTTGAGTTCAGGTGTAGTTGGATCTCAGGGTCACATTACGACCATGAAAACAACACAACAGGGCTAGGCTAGCTGTAGCTTAGCATCCAGACAAACAGGAGTGTTCAGAGTGCAGCTCAGTGTCTGTGACATCACCACCACACAGCTGATGGATTATTGACCCACATTTAAATTTCTCTCAGTGAACGTGACATTAATTCATTTCACAACTGAATGATTTTGTTTTACAGTTCAGTTCAATTCATATATTAAATAAAGAATATTAGTTGATGTTCAGACAACTCTCACTGTAAACTTAAAAACAGGAGGCTTCTCTTTTCTCTCTGGGGTAAGTGGGTTTATTCTGGAGGGACATCAGAGAAGTGAAGTCACTTCCTGTGACTTTTCTGAGTGATCCAATAAAAATAAAGCGGATTTCAGGTAAAAACACTCAGAGAAACCAAATCCTGCAAGGTTTGGATGGTGGGTCCAGGTGGGCGGGGCTTGGTGACTGCTTTGTTGTGACATCACAAAGTTCCAGAAGTCCTGACGGCTGGTTTTAAGGCTCAGTTTCTGAATACAGGCTGTGTGCATTTCTCTGTGGACTGAGGCTTTGATACTTTCACAGTATTAATATAGAAGCTAGAGCTGATCTATAATCTATAATCACACTACACATGGACACACACCTTTACACTGGAGGAGCTGTAACTGATGAATGTGAAACTCTGATTAGTTTGTGAGAGTGAATTAAAACTCAGAGAAACGCGACCTTCATGTTTGATGACCTGACGCTCTGAAAACACCAAACACAGAGAAGATAGCGCTCAGATAGTTCCTCATCTCCTCGGTGACCGACCTTGAACTCGTTAGCAGTTCATCGTCGTCTGTATCACCTTTCACCCACTGACACCGGTGACGTGATGATGAACATGTGATGAATTTAACAACAGACTGTGTTTATTTTAAACCTCGAGCCTCGGAGCTTTTTCCACATTTAAAAGTTTGAGCCAAAACAACCAGCTAATTAATTATCAGTTAATTATTATTATTAATTATCTATATTTTCCGTCGCCTGGGAGAAACCAACAGTTAAAGTCTGTGACGGAGTGAATGTGTTGAGGTCAGAGATGACGGTCAGAGTCTCAGCGAGCTGGAAACACGAGGCGTTCGGGTGCCTCCGTAACCTTGGAGCTGCTGGCGTCTCAGGCTGCAGGTCAAGGTGACACGTCTGTTCTCTCAGTCAGATAAGACTGAGGGGGAGCAGTTTTATTTTACTTTGAAAGAACAACATTCCTCTTCCTCTTCGGCCGAGTTTGAAACCTCAGGACTTTCTCCTGTCAAACATCAACACGTCTCGTCTCCAAACGTCCACAGTGTCTCAGTTAATCCAGATCCAGATGTGAGAGCGTCGTACTCGCTCTTCCTGCTGAAGGTGTTTGTTGGAAATCAGTAGTTTTCTTAATGCAGTTTGACACATGCATCAGGGACGTCTCAGGATTTCATATTTTAATAAACATTATAAACAGGAAGTGTAAAAGAATTTATAAATGAACGATTAATCCGTCAATAAATACTCAAGATTTAAAATGCATTTACAAAAACAGCTTCAACTCTCATTAAATAAACCATTTATAGATTCATTTATTAATTCATGAATAAATAATAGAATTTGAAAAACTATTTGAAAAGGCATTTTAAAGATGGGAACACATTCCTGGATTCATTCTTCACTTTCCAGCTGTTTTTCCTGTTAGCTAATCGATTAGCTTAGTCATGTAGCTTGTCCTGTTAGCCTCTCCTGTTAGCCTCTCCTGTTAGCCTCTCCTGTTAGCCTGGTTTCACCAGCACTGAAGGCCCAGAGTGTCACAGAGAGGCTAACAGGACAAGCTACATGACTAAGCTAATCGATTAGCTATTATAAATTCTCTGCCTCATTCATTTTCACTCTTTTAATCTGATATGTGGCGTCACTTCATCCTGAGCTCTGACTCAACTGTATTAGACCAATATTAGATGTTATTGATTAGAAATGTTCAGTGGAGTTTGGTGATTATTGGTTATTGTTAATAATCGGTCAGACAACAGGTTCGTGTGTCGTGTCAAAATCAACTTTAATACAACAAAGAAGAAAAACTATTCTCTGCCTGCGAGTCATCTGCAGCTGATTTGACGGTTTCAGCAGGTTTAATAAAAGCCCTGACCTCGAGGCGACGTCTCACTCTGTCTGAAAATGAAACACCAGAGTCACCGGAACGAACCCGCCGCCTCAGAAACCAGACTTAAAAGCAGACGACCCGACTTCCTCCTCAGTGTGTCACCTTCAGGTCTGAACCTCCAGTCGTCTCAGGAATTCAGACTTTTCTTCAGACCTCAAGAGTCTGTGACAAAGACCCCCCCCCATCAGAGAGAGATCAGAGGCAGGAGGCCGCTCCTCCTCAGCTCCTCACAAACCTCTTTGTCTTTTCTTCTTCAACATGGAGGAGGAGGAGGAACATTAGTTCTTTCTGTGTGGTCTTTGCCCCCCCCCCCCCCCCGATAAACTCTGCCCTGCATTCGTTTCTTTGACTCTTTCACACTGAAACCTGAAACTCTTCTGGTTTCTTTGGCTTCTGGTTTCACATACAAACTTTTATTTTGAAATTTCAGTCATATATTGATCAGAGCTGCAACAATTAGTCAATTAACCAATCATAAAAAGTCAATGTGAACGCTCCCCCCCCCCCCCCCCCCCCCCCCGGCTTTCAGTATCACAGTGACCCAGTGAGAGTTGTCTGAACATCCATGATGCACTGCGACAGGAAGTGATAAGGGCTGAGATCCTGGAGTCACACTGAGGAAACGTTTGGTCTGATGCTCCTGAACTTCTCATGTGGAAGTTTCCAGGTGAGGCTGCAGCTGCTGAACAGTCTTTATTTACCTGCCTGCCCCCCCCCCCCCTCTGCCCCCCCCCCCCCCCCCCCCCCCCCCCCCAAAACAAACAGCGTCCTCTCCTCCTGTGAGGAATCACCTCCTGATGTTTAACCTGCCGCTCTGTTTGTTCACTCATCACACTTCACTTTGCAGCACGGCCTCCACATTCTTGTTGCTGTGTGTTAATTAAAAAGCCCCGTGGTGCGTTCAGGGTCACTGCTGCACCGTCACACGCTGTCATTGGAACCTCCATGACAACACAAGTCCCGTCCTGTCCCTCGAGGCTGCAGTACGCTGTGGTTACGTTTCACCGGTCAAAGAGTCCGGAGGCGCCTCCACGGTAACGCAGGAAAACTTCATGAGGCAGTTTGGTCAACAAGCTCAAACTTATCTTCTATTCTTTATGTCAACATTTTAAATAAAGACGACTCGGCTCCTTTTCACGAGGCTCTTCACATGGAAATTCACATAAATGAAAGTGTGAATCATAGTAATGAAATAAAACACACAACAATCGACATAACATCAAAAGCACACGCTGAGTGACCTGTAGAGTTCAACACAGGGACAACTGTAATAATAACTGAGGGAGAGGCGTCAACTACAACTCCCAGGGTGCATTTCAGCAGGAAACATCCAATCACAGAGCTTCACAGTCTGATTTCACAATCTGCATCTGAAGTTGATTCATTTCGGATTCCTGCGTCAGCTTTGGATGCATTCAGTAACTATGGTGACGTGTGCTGCCGAGGCTCATGGGTATTGTAGTATTCAGCTCATTACCGTCCCGTGTGTCTGTGTAATGGACACGCAGAGCTGCGGTGAACTGAAGCGTCTTGACGATGAGGATGATGCAGGTGAATCTGCACCTGTGGAGTTTATTACAGGACTGTTGTGAATGTGCGACTGTGTGAGAAGCGTCTCAGACGTCATGAGGACATCTGGAGGCAGATGGAGGTCTCCGTCATCTCCCTCTCTGTGTTTGTTTCCCGCTCTTTTTATGAACCTGCGGCAGGCTGTTATTAAACCTTCTTATATTCCTGCTCACATCTGGATCAAGCCTTCACGCTGCGGTGATGAAGCTCTTCATGACTGTAATTACAGCTTCACTCAGACTTTTCCACCGGACGAGAGTGTCCTGCACCTGCAGGTTTATTCACCGCACAACACTGGAGGCAGCGAACGCACCGCCACCGGCAGCAGCAGACCTCTGCTCCACTGCGTCTGCACATTAAGTTTCCTGCCTGACGCTGCGTTCAAGGACACTCTGACACCCAAAACTTGGGCTCAGGCTGCTCAACATTTCCTGTGTCTTCTAGCTTTCAACTTATCTAGAGTACAGTTCATTTTTGTAGCCAACTGTGTCAGTAAACGCACCATTTACTGTGCAGGACGTTCAGAAAACTCTGACATGTGAGGATTGGAAAAAGAAAGTTGTGGGACGTGTCGGTGAACGCTTGAGTGACGAGCGGTTGTTAACGTGGTCTCTGCAGCGCTGTGACGATGATGTGTAACTGATGATCCATCTGAAACCTGAAGAAGCCGCAGGAGAGCTCAGGACAGACGCTGCTGCTCCCTCTGTCTCCAACAGTGTGAATGGGCAGACTAAACAATCTGAGATCAGATATGGAGATGTGATGTGAGGAGGCGGGGGGCTTAAAGAGGGGGGGGACGTCTTTAGAGGACCAGACTGTGGGTTTTATTTTACACATTTCACACGTACAGTTTCTTCTTTGTGTGGTGATGCAGTTGAAAGCAGGTGCGTCGGTTTGAGGACCCTCCAGCGCCGTGAGAGGTTCGAGTGCTGGCTGTCGACATTCACACGACCCCCCCGCACAAAGACGTTCCCTTTACAAAACCTCTGAGACCGGCAGCAAAGGCTCCACAGATTCCCATCAACCAGCCCACAGCAGGTTACTATGATCCATCGTTTTGTTGCTAGGCGACATCTGGTGGTCGTAGTAAGTAAGACGGGAGCAAATGGAAAAGTGTCGGTGGCTGACTGACTGAGTGACCAAGTTACACCATTGGTCGACTGGCCGAGTGTCGGAGTTTCCTCATTGGTCGTTGCTAACTTAGAGTGTTTGTTGACTTTTCAGACCCTAGAGACAAATGTAGAGACTTACCATGACAACCAGAGACACCGCTGTGGAGGACTGGTCGTTGGGATCAGTAGTAATCTGCTGATTATTTTCTTTATTGATCGATTGGTTTGTAAAACATCAGAAAACCTCGACGTTTCAGTTCTGACTGAAAATGAAATTTCTCCTCTGAACGATATTTTCCAGCTTCTTCGCTCAGAGACTGAACAAAGCTGTAAATTCAGAGTGTCATTAAATGCACCAATGTTGAACTGAACCCAATGAGAAAGTGAACTCAGTCTGAAACTGATGATTCATAAAATATTGATCAGGAATGTGAAGCTGCAGGTTTCCTAGTGAAAAACATGACACTGGATTTTTTTTTAAAACGTACCTGGTTTCTTTGAAAACCTCCGTGTTGAGAAGCTTTGATGATTGTATCTCACCTGTGGACGGGAGCTTGATTTAATCTTGACTCATGTTGACATTTTTTAACTGGAGGAATTCATTTTAAAGGTTTCAAATACACGAAGAGTTCAGGCCAGAAACAAACCTGTTTTCTCCCTTCATAAATACTGTGGTGCGAAAACGAGTCTGTAAATCAGGTGGTTCCTGGTCAGAGCCGAGAATAGTGTTAGAGGTTCTCCAATCGATTGATCACCTGATCATTTCAGTTTGATGTTTTCTTAACCCTTAGATGCATGAGTGACTGGACCCTACACTCTTCCATAAGTGGGTCAAAAATGACCCGTATTAGAATCAATGTGTTTTTAAGCCATTTTTGTCATTTTGGTTAAGAATAATCCCTTGTATAATATTTAGTATTATATTTAGGACCACACAAGAATGATTTCATGTTTGAAATATCTTTTTTTTTTCACTTTTTAACATTTTTGAAAAAGGTAAGAGGCATTCAGGGTGGCGATGTCAATTAGGTTGTACCACAACACCATGGACCACCTCTGTGTTTGGCGCTTGCAGGTGTAGGTGCCAACCATCTGGTCAGTGGTGTCTACACCTCCTTTCGTCTTGTTGTAAAATGTGATCACTTCTGTTTTTTTCTTTCTGCTATTTTCATCCACTACTTTGTCGTGGTGCATCGTGCTCAGGAGCACAACAGCTTTTCCTTTCTTTCTGACATAGCTGACCATGGTAAGGCTGTCGTTGAATCCAAACTCTGCGCTGTGAACCTCCCTGGACTTGGAAGGCTTCATCAGAGGAGGGATGTCTGGCTTGTTCTGACGTAGAGTCCCCACAATAGTGAGATCCTTCTCCAAGATATGCTGTGCAAGAGGCACACTGGTGAAAAAGTTATCCATGGTGATGTTTCGACCTGTGTTTCTAAATCTACTACACAACTGCTGGACAATGTTTTCCCCCAGATTCTTCTGAACCTCTTCTCCTGGTTGTCTCCCCGTGTAAACTATACCATCTATTGCATAGGGGATGCGTGCATCACAAACCCAGAAGATCTTTAGGCCGTACTTGGCAGGCTTGCTTGGCACGTACTGTAGAAACTTGCACCTACCCCTGAATGGCACAAGCTGTTCGTCCACAGTGACACAATCACTGGGGATGAATCGCTGTCTGCAGTTGACCAGGAACAGGTCCCATACATAGCGGAAGGCTGCCATATGGTCTGTTTCCAGTCGGAAGGCTCTGGTCCTCTTATCGTCGAAGCGCCAGGTACGGCGAATGTCTTCAAATCTTCCAACAGCCATAGTGGCCTTGTACATGGGATTATGTAGAGGACTCCCAAACAGCTCACGGACTGATACATCCCAGTTCTTCTCACTTCCTGCAAGCAGGGTCAATCCAATGAAGGCCATGAATTCATCTTTGAGGACATTTTTCCATTCTTTTCCTCTAGCTGTTGCTACTCTCTGTCCTTCCAAGTTTGTGCACTTCATCACCTCTTGTATTATATCATTAGTTTTAGCTAGTTATAACGTAGGCTAATTTGTTGATAAATAATAATAACAACAGTCATGAAAGACACACACACAATATTATATGAAGATAATACTTACAGGTATCAGCTCTTGCTTTGTAAAATAATCTTCCTGAGGGGTGACACTTCTGATATAGTCTGTGTGATCCAAAGTTAATTTATTCCTGACAGCCACAGTTGATAAGAATCAAAGGTTCCCATTGGATTCCATAGAAAATGCATGCGGGTCATTTTTGACCCACTTATGGAAGCTTGGGGTAGTATTACAAAAACTACAATTTCTTAAAATGTATAAAAGGTAAGTTAAAAATGTAAATGGCATTATATCAAAAACATGTTTTTTGAGGAATACCTGGAATATGAAATAATAACAATTTTTCATTACGAAGATATTTCAAGAAAACAACCTCACCGGGTCATTTTTGACCCACTTATGCATCTAAGGGTTAAAAACATGCTTTTTCTGCATGGAGTCTGGCTTCTGTCATAAGTTCCAGCTCTGACAAAGCTGACTAACGGAGACCTTTGACCTTTGACCTGACTGTAGACTGAAGTGCTTCCCCTCCTGTGGGAGAAGAAGCAGTGTGGGAATTCAGCTGGACGGGAAGAGAAGCAGCTTCTGACCTCGGAGGAAACGCAACTACAGTTAAAGTAGCATGGGGGGGGGGGGGCTGTGGTCCTGGTCCTGCTGAGACTGTGATTTTCTTTGCCCAGGAAGTGATAAAACACCCTGGGGGGGGGGGGTTCTATTATTATAGACGGCGGAGAGTCTGTGAATGAGCAGAGATGCATTACAGGGACAAGCAGATGCATGCAGGGTAATTTTAGCCCTGCGCTCTGGGAGGAGGCTCGATGGCGGAGGAAGAGACGGAGTAAAAAGTGACTGGTTTTTCAAAGCGGAGTGAGGGTAAACAGATAATTACGGTGGGCGCTGCAGACATGAGGAGTGATTTATGTGCCGTTTGAAACGTGATCGTCAGGCCTTTGTTCATCTTTTCCACCTGAGTCGGATAATTGCAGCGTTGATGGAGACGGTGAGCGCTCAGACCACCACGCTTTTATTCCTGCTGTTAGATACAAGAGAGCTGTGAAACTTTACCACACAATCTCACTGTAAAGCATGTTTGACCTCTGGACACGCCCCATTCAGTGATGTCACTGACAGCTGATGGAAAAACCCTGCTGTGACATCACAGATGGGTGTGGCCTGAATTAAACATTCTGCAAACAGTCAACTCAGATAAAAATTCAGAACTTTAAAATGTATTATATTACAAGTTAAAAATTAACTTTACACATTTAACTGCCAGTTTTATTTTACAACTCGATTTAAAACATATTATAAATTTCACTTAAATAATTATAATGAACAACTTATTTTATATCTTTTAACTTTATTTTACAACCTAATTTACACAATAACTCAGTTTACGGTTTATAACTTAACCCCCCCACCCCCCCCACCCCGTCGTCTCAGAGCTGAGTGAATCACAGCTGATACCTGAAGTTAATTATTCTTTCATGTCAGATTAATTACGTGGACTCCTGGACCTGTTCTCCCTCTCAGGTGTTTTTACCCCCCTCCCTTTGTGTGATGGCGGGGGCAGATAGCAGCTGAGCGTCCTCGTTGTCTCTGAAGACGTCCAGTCTTTGTTGGGCTCGGTGACGTCAGCGAGACGCTCGTGTCATGTGGGTTCTTCTTTTCTGAGGAGCTGCAGCAGTTTCCAGATGTTTAATCCCAGAGACGACACCGGCTCTTGTTCCGAAGACAGGAAGACAGGAAGACCTCCAGCGGACTGTTTCCTTCATGTCGGGGTCAGGTTCATGTCAGCCCCCCCCCCCCCCCCCCAGCAGCGCGCGGAGCTTCACCAAGACCGTTCAGTCTTTTTCCAACAGAACTCAATGTTCCGGGAAAAAAACTGTCCAATCACAAACAAGCTACATTCAAACAATGGAAGTTTATTCGTCTCTGATTGGTCGATCCAGATTGTGTTTTTTTGGGGATTATTTATGATCAATCATTTGGAGTCTCCTTGAAGACGTAGCGGTTAGCTCGTTAGCTGCGTGTGTTAGTGTTAGCTAACTTCAGTTTAAATAAAGTTACATGATATACATTATTATAAAGCTGTTCCCTCAGTGTGTGTGTGTGTGTGTGTGTGTGTGGGGGGGGGGGGGGGTTACTGTGCATCCTGCTGGGACTCTTTGTCTCTGATAATCAGGGCTGTTGTCTTTGTTCCTGGCGTCCTGGTGTGGAGACACCTCTGGGCGGCGCCTGCTTCTTCTTTGGTGGTCTCTGCTGTTAAAGCTTCACCAAACACACTGGTGTTTGGAGCTGGGGGGTTTCTCCAGTTTCTCTGGTGTTTTAGTGACAGTGACGTGAATCTTTGGCTTTTAAAAGAGGAAACTTTGACCTTTTCTCACATGTAAAGACAAAACAACACGATCAGCTGATCAACGATAATGATAATGATGAGCCACAGCTGTTTCATGGTCCTGGAGAATTAAAGTGGATTAACGTCTGTCAGAGCTCGTTAACAAACTTTATTTACTCTTCAGTCGACTTCACTTCATACAATCAAATCTTCACCTCCCTTCCTGTCTGTCCTCCCCCTCACCCACTTAATTGGAAATTCCCCCCCCCACACACACACACACACACACACACACACACACACACACACACACACACTTTATTTTCACTGGTGTCGGTCTGAACTGTGAGTGTGAGCTCACTGTTGAACTCACCTAGTTCCTGATTTAAAGGAGCTATTGCTACATAGCTAACGTTAGCATTAGCAGTCTCGAAGAAACGTTGGGAGTTCAGCATCAGACTTCATTCCTTTACTCACCAACATCTGTCTCCAGAGGTGGACTCTTGTCATGTTCAGTCAGTGTTTCCTGCAGTGATTCAGCTGGGAGCAGCAGGAGGACAGGTGCACCGGCTGTGGGCGGGGCCAGCAGAAAACACCTGGTTTAGACACTTTTAAAAGACGCACAGTGAAACAATCCAACAGCTGTTTAAATGAAGCTTCATGTAGAAGATTTTCATCTTTATCTTCACATTAAAACAAAGTGAAGTTTATCTCTTTCTGATTCAGTCAGCTGACCTGAGGCTGCGGCGTGATACAGAGAGCGCTGTAGGCGCTTGTGCGTAGGAACACGGTAGTTCAGCGATTGAGAAAAATGTAGTGCCAAAGGAAAGTGCTGTTCTGACGGGAAGAAAAAGAGCTGAAAATATTCTGTCTTTTAAAAGTGGACATGGAAATGAAACGCAACCCCAGAGTTTTCAAAATAAAACACAACCCCAGAGTTTTCAAAATAAAGGAGTCCAGCAGAGTTTCTGAAGGCAGCACAGAGTCGTGTGGACGGAGCCTCAGTCGTCATCAAACATGATGGAAAAGTACGTTAATGTGATGAAGGTTCAGCCTCCTCATCGTCGCTCCGTCTCATCTCGTGTTCGTCATGAATTATTCACCGAGTCTGTTTCCATCGACTCTCTGGACGTCCTCCATCGTAGACTCCGCCCAGCAGGAAAACTTTTCCACTCTGAAACCGACACTTCCTGGTTGTTAGTGAGTGAAGTGTCAAAAGTCACATGATCATTTCTACTGGGATCAGCTGACAAACAAAGAAAGAAAGAGATTATTGTTTATCAGTGTGTGACACTTTCCTCAGGCTGCAGACTCTTATCACCTGCAGACCTGGAGCCGACACACACACACACACACACACACACACACACATACACACACACACACACAACACACACACACACACACACACACACACACACACACACACACACACACACACTTCCTGCTCCAGATTCTCACCTCAGCCTTCTTGCTCGCCTCTTTAATCTCCTCTCGTCCAATCAGTGCGCTCGGCCGGCGGCTGTTGTGTTTATCAAACAGAAGAAGAAGATGAAGGTGATACCAGCTTCATCCTCACACCGCCACTTGTGTTGTACAGTTTTAGATTCCAGCTGTGAGTCTGATCCTGAATCCACACACACACACACACACACACACACACACACACACACACACACACACACACACACACAGATTAGACGTGGGATGATTCAGGTGTGTGTGCAGTGTTCAGGTTCAGTTTCGTGCTGATAACAGTGTAGAAAACAAAGACACCCTGACGGCTCCTCACATTCCTCCTATAGGAGCAGGTTACTCATTAACCGGGACATTAATGTGTAACCTCCTCGCTCCCCGCCCCTCGCTCCTCGCTCCCCGCCCCTCGCTCCTCGCTCCCCGCTCCTCGCTCCCCGCCCCTCGCTCCTCGCTCCCCGCTCCTCGCTCCTCGCCCCTCGCTCCTCGCCCCTCGCTCCTCGCTCCCCGCCCCCCGCCCCCCGCTCCCCGCTCCTCGCTCCCCGCTCCTCGCTCCTCGCCCCTCGCTCCTCGCCCCTCGCTCCTCGCTCCCCGCCCCTCGCCCCTCGCTCCTCGCCCCCCGCTCCCCGCTCCCCACTCCTCGCTCTGACCCGCCTCACGTCGTGGACTTTAGCTCCTGTAATCAGATTAAAATTCCTCTCAGGTTTATAAACAAACTGATGAGTGAGCAGAACACAGATCAGCCCTGCGCTGCCTTCAAGTCACATGGAATCACTGTAATTACCGGCTTCAGAGCCGCCCTCCCTCCCTCTGCTGGAGTGTCCTTGAGCTGAGCACCGACTCTCTGACCTTTGACCTCTGAGTGAGGCTTCAGGTGCTGTGACCTGTTTAAACTGTCTCATGTTGTGAGTTAAACTCTGCTGCATTCTGCACATTCCCTCCCCCCCCTCCCCCGCCACAGCCCCACCCTTTAAAGAAATCCTCAACTTGTTCAGAGTTTTAATCAGTGTGAGGCTTCTGCTGTTTGACCTCTGACCTCAGATTAATTTGAGCTTTTATTTTGGTAGAGTCTAGCTGTCCTGTCGGCTTTCTGCTCTTGGCCATGGGCTTCATCCTGGTGTTAATCAGTCACATTAAGAGAATAAACTCTGTTGATGATTAGAAGCTCAGGTCACTGTGAGCTCTGACCTCTGACCTCTGATGTGCTCGCCAGACCTGGACCCGGTCCTGGACCCGGGTCCGGATCCGGGTCTGGGTCGGGGTCTGGGTCCAGTTCCAGGTCTGGGTCCAGGTCTCAGTTGTAGCTCCATGCTCAGAAGTCATAGCGATCATTGTTTGTTCCTCCGGAGGGAAAAATGTGATGAGGTCATGGGAGGAAATTTAATTGGACTGTGCTGTGAGCCGGGGCGTTCCCTCTGGACCCCCCCCCCCCCCCCAAAACAACTGTAACACCCCCTCCACTCTCGCCCTCCTCCCCACCCTCAGGCCGACCCCGAGGCTCAGATGAAAAACAGAAGTGAACTTCCTGTAGAAAACGAGGCGACGTGTTTACACTCAGAACCAGAACCAGCTTCAGAACCAGATTCAGAACCAGATTCAGAACCAGCTACAGAACCAGCTTCAGAACCAGCTTCAGAACGAGTCAGCAGTGAGTGAGACGTTGCTCTGACACACGTTTCTGATTTGGAGCCAAACTGTTTGTGACAGAAGAGATTTTATTGCTCATATTTTTGCTCTTGTTTTGCAGCAGTGTCATGAGTCTTTGAGTCTGTGAATCTGTGAGTCTTTGAGTCTGTGAGTCTGTGAGTCTGTGAGTCTGAGTCTGTGAGTCTGTGAGTCTGTGAGTCTGTGAGTCTGTGAGACTTTGAGTCTGTGAGACTTTGAGTCTGTGAGACTTTGAGTCTGTGAGACTTTGAGTCTTTGAGTCTGTGAGTCTGTGAGTCTGAGTCTGTGAGACTTTGAGTCTTTGAGTCTGTGAGTCTGTGAGTCTGAGTCTGTGAGTCTTTGAGTCTGTGAGTCTGTGAGTCTGTGAGTCTGTGAGTCTGTGAGACTTTGAGTCTGTGAGTCTGTGAGACTTTGAGTCTGTGAGTCTGTGAGACTTTGAGTCTGTGAGACTTTGAGTCTGTGAGTCTGTGAGTGTTTGATCCAACACAGTGATCATGTGGTCTCACTGGTCCGGTCCGGTCCAGTCGGCCTGGGTCTCGTCTCCATCCTGTCTGACAGGGACAGCTGTGTCTTTTCATTGAAATAAAAGGTTCGGCTCATTCCTTCCTCTGAGGAGTGTGTGTCCTCCTCCCCCGTCCTCCCCCCCTTCTTCTCTCTGAGAAGACAAACACCTGTCTCTCTATATGTGGACAGAAGACGCATCGGTGTCCAGCTCTGACGTCTCTGGGTTAGAGACTTCCGTCCTTTAAAGCAGCGTGTGTGAGACGTGTAATGACTGAAGGTATTGATGGATGTGACTGAGCTGCTGCTGCGTCTCTTATCTCTCTCTGGCTGAGGTTTCGTCCTCCGACACGTCTGGACTCGTCGCTGTAACGCTGCTCTGCAGGTCTGATGACGGCGAGCGCCACAGGAAGCCAGAGACACGACGAAGACCAGACTTCAAGACTCTTTATTCTTACTCTATTTCCCTGCAGTGGCTTTAAGTGAGGAACAGACAGTTTCAGCGTCTCTGGTCCGTAACATCGTCTGTTGTTAGAAACATGAGCAGCAGTTTAAACTTTGACCTTTTGTTCATTTGTTCCAGTTAATAAACAGATTTGTAGGAAAGTGGATTTACAGCCGGTAAAGACTACGGAAGCTCAAAGAGGCCATTACACTTATTTTGAATCACTTCTCCTGAGTTTAATAACGCTGCAGTTTTATTGTCATTTTGAAAACAGGTTTTTTTTTTTTTTAAGGTTTCAATTTTCTTGTTATGATTCTTTTTTTAATCTCATTCTTGAAATAAAACATTAAAATATTAAAAGTATGTCAGAAACAAAAGGTCATTTAGGTTTGTTTTCCTGGAATAAGATTATTTATCAGTTAAATGTTTTCATTGCTTTTAATAAAAAACTGAAAATTATAATCAAAAACAAAATTATGTTGTAAAGAAAATAACATTTTGTTTTCTTGTAATAATCAGAATCTTATTATCTTAAAAACAAAACTAATATTAAACAATTCTCTCAACAAAATAAATAATGAATTCTCCAGAAAACAACTTGTAATAACAAAATCATTTTCTCTTGATCTAAAAATCAAAGGATCATTTTCTTGATCAAATTCACAACAAAATGATTTTATCTTCTTTAATAATGAGATGATGAATTCTTAAAGAATGTAAAGATTTAAAACACATGTTTTTATCAAAATTTAATTTATCTATTTTGAAAAATGTAAAATTGAATATTTTATGATATTTGTAGAAATCATTTAAAATCGAAGCGTCTGAAACTGAGATCTGGTGTCGAACACTCAGTCTTATCTGTTGCTCAGCGGCACTTCAGCAGTGAACCTCCACCCCCCCCACACCACACACCCCCCCTCCCCCGAGAGAAAATCCCCTCATCTGCAGCCGTTTCTGCTCAGTCAGTTGTCATGTCTTCCATATGTGGGCAGGAAAAAACTCCCAGCAGCCCCCTCTCTCTTTGACATGAGCAGCCTGTGTTGCTCGCTCGCCCTCTTCTCCCTCTCTGTGGACTCTTTCTTTCTCCGTCACTCTGCTCGCAGGAAACACATTCCAGCCGGTTCATTCCTGCCGTCACCGTGTCACTCCGTCACCCCCCCCATCGACCCCCCCCCCCCCCCCCCCCCCGCTCCCTCCCCAGCAGCCCAGGAAAGAAAAGCTTCTTCCCCTGAACGACTGGAGGCTCTTTTCATGTTCAGACGTGACTGTGGCCCCCGAGGAGCGTCTCGCAGGGTCAGCGCTCCACAATGGGGGGGGGGGGTCAGCTCTGCTTTAAGCAAAACCAGCTAACTGACAATGTTGGCGTTTGGTTCGGGGGGGGGGGGGGTCAAACCTGCCGACTTGGTTCTTGGGCTTAAAGGTTGAGTTCACAGACTTGATTCACGTGTTGTTTCCTGTTTCCTGAGCATCGTCTCCACGCCACAAAGAACGCTTCGTCAGGAAGTCACACAGTCACCGACGTCTTCATGTGTTCACTCCTATAAAAAGCACAACGTCGTTTTCAGTCTGATATCTTGATCCTTTTTCTCACAGCTGGAGAATATTTTCAGTTTTTGCTTGAAAATCAACGGAAACAAGAAATAGATGATCGAAATAATCTGATTATTTTTCTGTCCTCTGGTTCATTCACTGGTTCATCCTCTGGTTCATTCACTGGTTCATTCACTGGTTCATCCTCTGGTTCATCCTCTGGTTCATCCTCTGGTTCATCCTCTGGTTCATTCACTGGTTCATCCTCTGGTTCATCCTCTGGTTCATCCTCTGGTTCATCCTCTGGTTCATCCTCTGGTTCATTCACTGGTTCATTCACTGGTTCATTCACTGGTTCATCCTCTGGTTCATCCTCTGGTTCATCCTCTGGTTCATCCTCTGGTTCATTCACTGGTTCATCCTCTGGTTCATCCTCTGGTTCATTCACTGGTTCATCCTCTGGTTCATCCTCTGGTTCATCCTCTGGTTCATTCACTGGTTCATCCTCTGGTTCATCCTCTGGTTCATCCTCTGGTTCATCCTCTGGTTCATTCACTGGTTCATCCTCTGGTTCATTCACTGGTTCATTCACTGGTTCATCCTCTGGTTCATCCTCTGGTTCATCCTCTGGTTCATTCACTGGTTCATTCACTGGTTCATTCACTGATTCATTCTCTGGTTCATTCACTGGTTCATCCTCTGGTTCATCCTCTGGTTCATCCTCTGGTTCATTCTCTGGTTCATCCTCTGGTTCATTCACTGGTTCATTCACTGGTTCATCCTCTGGTTCATCCTCTGGTTCATCCTCTGGTTCATCCTCTGGTTCATTCTCTGGTTCATCCTCTGGTTCATCCTCTGGTTCATTCACTGGTTCATCCTCTGGTTCATCCTCTGGTTCATTCACTGGTTCATTCACTGGTTCATCCTCTGGTTCATCCTCTGGTTCATCCTCTGGTTCATCCTCTGGTTCATTCACTGGTTCATTCACTGGTTCATCCTCTGGTTCATTCACTGGTTCATCCTCTGGTTCATTCTCTGGTTCATCCTCTGGTTCATCCTCTGGTTCATCCTCTGGTTCATTCACTGGTTCATTCACTGGTTCATCCTCTGGTTCATTCACTGGTTCATCCTCTGGTTCATTCTCTGGTTCATCCTCTGGTTCATCCTCTGGTTCATCCTCTGGTTCATTCACTGGTTCATTCACTGGTTCATCCTCTGGTTCATTCACTGGTTCATTCTCTGGTTCATCCTCTGGTTCATCCTCTGGTTCATCCTCTGGTTCATTCACTGGTTCATTCACTGGTTCATCCTCTGGTTCATTCACTGGTTCATCCTCTGGTTCATCCTCTGGTTCATCCTCTGGTTCATTCACTGGTTCATTCACTGGTTCATCCTCTGGTTCATTCACTGGTTCATCCTCTGGTTCATTCACTGGTTCATCCTCTGGTTCATTCACTGGTTCATCTTCTGATTCATTCACTGGTTCATCCTCTGGTTCATTCACTGGTTCATCCTCTGGTTCATTCACTGGTTCATTCACTGGTTCATTCACTGGTTCATCCACATTAACATTACGGAGGACAAACAATGTGTGAGCAGTTTTAATTTGACCGTTCAGGACTGAACTGAAAAACTCCAGCGTTGGGAAACACTGATCTGATCAGTTAATCAATTAATCAGTTAATCAGTTAATCAGCTAATCGTTACTTTACACCCACAACTAATTACAAGACTTTAACCCTGTGCTTCGCCTCTCAGGCGATCTGCTGGTTTCCTGCAGACAATCCTCAGGGCCTGACAGGAGAATAAGATTATATCTAAATAATAATTATAATAATAATATGACATTATGATCAAATAAACAGCATTTAGTTTTCTTGTAATAACGAGAATCTTCTTATTCAAAAACAAAAAGAAATGTTCTTACAAGGAAACAATAAAATAAATGAATAAATTCTCCAGAAAACAATGTGACAAACAAAATGGCCTTTTTTCAAAATTGTATTTTTATCTCAAGATCAAAACATCGTTTTCCGTCATTCTGTCTCAAAATAGTTTTATTATTTATATTTAAATAATTTTCTAAATTTAAATTTAAAAAATGTAAAATGTAAAATTTTTAATATTTTTGAAATTATTGAAAAAAA
>NC_079375.1:26548474-26593474 GCF_021018895.1 Seriola aureovittata | reverse complement strand
CCTTATTTGACTCGTCAGCATGAAGCTATTTATACTGAAGCAGGGACTCTGTCTGCCTGTCTCTCTGTCTGCCTGTCTGTCTGTCTGCCTGCCTGTCTGTCTGCCTGTCTCTCTGTCTGCCTGTCTCTCTGTCTGCCTGTCTGTCTGTCTGTCTGTGTCTCTGTCTCTCTCTCTGTCTGCCTGTCTCTCTGTCTGCCTGTCTCTCTGTCTGTCTGTCTGTGTCTCTGTCTCTCTCTCTGTCTGCCTGTCTGTCTGTCTCTCTCTCTGCCTGTTTCTGTCTCTCTCTCTCTGCCTGTCTCTCTCTCTCTGTCTGTCTGCAGGCGGCTGTTTGTCGCTCGCTGACATTCCTGCCGTCCGTCATCTCTGAGCGGGAAATAACCACCAGCTGAGACAGTCCACCTTAACAACAGCCAGTTTTATTCTGCAGCTGAGAGTCCAGACCGCCTTAAAATAACTCTCGCCGCGCTTCGTCCCAAACGTTTCCTCTGACTCATGGAATTTAAAAACAAGGATGGACACAAAAATAATGAATGATTGGTTATTAAGTGGAGACCGACCCGTCTCAGATCTCCAACACAGACATGTAATATATATATTATATATGTCCCTATATTATTATCACATGTATACATCCTCTGAATACCTGAAAGTATATACATAGACATTTATGTCATGTGTTGACATATATTTATGCAGGTTTATTAAAACAATATACGTGTTAAAAATAACTAGGTGAAGTGTTACCTATATGTTTTATAAACATGTTTAACACAGACTTTTATATAATATCAACATGTACTGACAGGCTTTGATGGATTTATATTTATGTAACAATATAAACATACACACATAAATGTATATATTTTATAGAAATATATGAAATTATTACAGTTTCGAGGAGGTTTCACATGTAATTCTTTTTACATGTACATTTATGTGAAATTCAGTCTATGAACATATAAGACATTTATTTCTGCAGCGTTAAATCAGCTTTCACACACTGCAAACCTGTTGACCTACAGTGACCTCGTGTTCTGAACTTTGACCTTACATGGCGGGGTCCTGCAGCTGAAACACTCATATCATCATCATCATCATCATCATCAGATGAACTGTGGTGACCCGGCTGCTCTCACCTGATCATTCATCAGTCTGTGTATATGTGAAGCTGTTTCCACCCTGCAGCCAATCATCAGACAGGAGGAGAGCTGTGACATCACAGGTCACTGAGGATGATGATGATGAGCCTCAGTCACCTGATATCAGCCCAGGTGAATTATGGGAGACCACCACCATCATCAAACACCACATGAGGGAATATAATGATAATTATAATAATCTACAATAATCGTCTCTGTTGGAACTTTCCTCAGCAAAAACTTTTTTTTTTTTTTTTACCTCAGCCCAGGACCAAGGACTCAGGTCCTGGTCCTGGTCCAGGTCCAAGGACTCAGGTCCTGGTCCAGGTCCAGGTCCAGGTCCTGGTCCAGGTCCAGGTCCTGGTCCAGGTCTGACTGTGTCTGCTGCAGCTCAGCTGGATGTCTGTGTCTCTGAGGAGTTTCTGACTCTGCTCAGAGCTGAACATGATTGATGGCAAACAAATGTTCAGGCGAGTTTAAACGGCGTCCGCTCAGCTGAGAACCTGCAGCGGCTTCCTGGACCGGACGGGCCTGAAGAGCTGCAGCTGCCGGACGGGCCACAGCAGTTTGTTCTGCATGAATGGCAGAGAGAGAGAGAGAGAGAGAGAGAGAGAGAGAGAGAGAGAGAGAGAGAGAGAGACGCCGTCGTCGATCAGTGAGCAGCTGAGAAACCTCCTCAACAATGACGGGCTTCATCAGAGCCAGACTCTGCCAAGAACTGGACCTCCATCAGAGTCCGGCAGCACACTGATGCTGTGTGCACAGCAGGGGGCGGAGCTTCACTGTGTCAGAGCTGAGAGTCAGGTGTCACAAAACACCTTCAGTTTTCAGCTGAAGTCCGACACTTTAGTCTCTTACAAGGTTCCTTAGTCAGGAAAACACTTCAGATATTTACAGCAGTAAACTTCTGTTTCCATGGCGACTGATACCGTTATCTCATCCTCCTGTTGTTTTGGCGGGAACTTCAGCAGGTGAACTTTGGTCTCAAGGTCTTTCATGCAACAGTTGAACTGACTTTAAGGGATTCTTTAAGTAAGAGACTAAGATCAGGAGAAAACCTGAAATACTTAAGTGAAGGTTTTAAGGAGAAGTCGTGCGTTGTTGTTCAGGGACCAGGACTAACACCAAGTCTGAGTCAAGGTTCCCTCGACATAAACTCAGTGACGGACTCTCGGCTGCGAGCGAGTGAATGTGACACAGACGCTGTAACGAGACACAGCAGAATAATGTGGTTAGTTCTGAATCTATTTGCGTCTCAGTGTGTGAGCTGATCATCTGTCCCTCCTTCCCAGCAGCAGGATTTCACATCAGTGTGTGAAGTCACAGGAGGCAGAAGTTTTCCTGAGTGGGAGGACGAGCGTCCGACCACAGAAAGTCAAACACTTTAAATCCTTCTGCTGAAGGTTTCAGTGCTTCTATTAAAAACATGAAGCCTGCCGGAAACAGAGCGGGGGGGGGGGGGGGGGGAGCGGGGGGGGGGGGGGGGGGGGTGAAACCTGAACAGGAACATGGAGAGAGGTTTGGGAAGCTGCTGCTGCGTCTCAGGCAGCTGCTCTGAGCTCAGGGGAAACCTCCGGCCTGATAAGCCTCCTGCTGATACCGGACAAAGCTATCGCTGGCCTTCACTCCCTCGTTTCCCATGAGCCTTTTCACACAGGCCAGATGTTGAGTAACTTTCTTTATCCTCTCTGACTGAACAGGTGTCCTTCACTAATTCTGTCCATCTGGATCTCACGTCTCAGCGCCAGGAAAATAAATACATGTCACAGTCTCAGCGTCTGCTGTCGGGGTTGCGTCAGTGTTTCAGTGTCTCGCTGTTTCCCACAGACTCAGGATTAAAGCCTCGATGCCACAAAGAGACACTGAAAGAAGTTTCCAACATTTCGAAAGATCCTTCTGTTCAAAACATTTTTTATTTATTTTCACCAAAATTGTACCGTTTTGCAAATGATCTGGGAACCACTGCATTAAAACATCAAGGACCACACAGCAACAGAAGCGACAGTATTTAATAACAACAATAATAATAATATAATAACTTTATTCATACAGAACCTTTAAACACAGAGTTTGTGCTCTGGACAGACAGGAGGAGCGACAGAGGACGATAATATACTTCAGTGTGAATAAGGACAGTTAGCCGTATAGAAACACACACATTAAAGCAATAAGAGGGCGTCATGGAGACGACATACCATAAAAGCAAGTCTATAAAAATGAGTTTTAAGAAGAGATTCAAAAGAATCACTGACTCTTCTGCTCGGACAGGGTTCAAATATTCACCTTAAATAATGAAGCAGCAGTCAAACGCTTGGACACACGTTCCCTGTGTGTGTGTGTGTGTGTGTGTGTGTGTGTGTGTGTGTGTGTGTGTGTGTGTGTGTGTGTGTGTGTGTGTGTGTGAGTGTGAGTGTGTGTGTGTGTGAGTGTGTGTGTGTGTGTGTGTGGTGTGAGTGTGTGTGTGTGTGTGTGTGTGTGTGTGTGTGTGTGTGTGTGTGTGTGTGTGTGTGTGTGGTCTCAGACGTAGGACGGTGACATCAGTCTCATGTCACTCAGATCATTTGTGGAGTAAATATGACAAAAGGATTCAAATATTTCTGGTGTGAGTCTGAGTGCGTGGGCGTCTCTGAACAAGAGTGTCTTTATGAGACGCGTCTCTGCTGGACTGTCCGCAGGACGCCCTCTGTGTTTGACTGGCGTCTCTAACGTTGTGTCTCCTGCAGGACTGGGTGACGGCCACCGACATCAGAGTGACCCTGAACAGGCTCAACACGTTCGGAGACGAGGTGTTCAACGACCCCAAGGTCCTCAAGTCGTACTACTACGCCATCTCTGACTTCGCCGTGGGAGGAAGGTAAAGACGGAGGCGGGCTGACTGTCGCTGATTATTGTTTCACACTGTTTCATGTCTGACCGTGTGTCTGACGCTGGTTAACATGTGGCTGTGAACGCGGGAGACCTGCTCACACGGAGGAAACCTCGCAGTGACTGAGTGTGGTCTTGTGGTTTTGTGGGTCCTGGTCTTGGTGTCACTGTTCTGGTCTAGTCCCTGTGGTCTGCACAGGAATCCACATGAGAACTCCTTTTCCTGCACGTCTGAAAAACCCCCAGGAA
The DNA here is from genome assembly GCF_021018895.1 of Seriola aureovittata. Lineage (NCBI taxonomy): Eukaryota > Metazoa > Chordata > Actinopteri > Carangiformes > Carangidae > Seriola > Seriola aureovittata. Next base: position 26,589,221 of record NC_079375.1, on the reverse strand, counting down.
AGGTTTGGACAGGCGTTACAGGAGTGTTAAACAGGCCGCCGCTGCACGGCCTCCGCAGCCATAATCTGTTTGAAATGTGGAGCAGATTTCCATTACACAGCCTGCATTCCTGACATTCCTGTCCGGCAGGGCGGGATTACAGGGAGACCGGAATGGGGCAGACTGACCGCCATGACGGGCGAAGAAAAGGGGAGAGTCCTGAGCCGGAGCCTGTCAGAGCTGCAGGGTTTAACCTTTATTTATCCAGAGAGGCCTCTCCTCTGTCTCACCTGAGAGTGCTCACCTGAGAGCTCAGTGTTCCCGCCGCCCGAGGCGCCAGTCTTCAGATTCCTTTGAGTTTTTCCAACATGTACAACCCTGTGACGGACGTGAAAGTCTCAGGCTGACTGATCGGTACCAACGAGACGCTGAGCGTGACGTGAACTCTGAGGTTTCTGATGCAGGTCTGAACTCTCTGAACTCCAACAAGTTTCCTGGTGAAGCAGTTGGTTCAAGAGAAGCGCTCCAGTGGTTGACCGAGGTTAAATCTAGTGCTGAGAAAGTGATGCACATGTTAAATGTGTGAGTCAGAGTCCAGCGTGCTGCAGCTTTTTGCAGGACTTGGTGTTTTGCAGATGAGCAGCCAGCCTCTACAAACCCAGTCTTCCTCTCCGCCGTCAGTTTTTCCACGGCTCTCTGCCAAGAAACACCTGAGACAATAACCAAAGGTGACTGCTGAGCAAGTCCCGTCCTGTTGTGAGGCCCCCCCCCCCCCGAGGAGGTTTAACAAAACCATCCCTCAGCGCCACCGAGCGGAAAAACCTCACTGGAACCAAACCCAGTATCAACAGCAGGCCGACCCCTGGTGTCGTGTTAAAGCTGTGAGGCAGCGAGCGCTCACTCACTGTTTCTACATGTCCGGTCTGATCAGGGAAATGTGGACATTGTGGAAGTCTTTGTGTGTAACAGGTGTGTTTCCTTCCCGTCAGGTGTAAGTGTAACGGCCACGCCAGTGAGTGCCTGAAGAACGGCAGAGGACGGCTGGTGTGTAACTGCAAACACAACACAGAGGGCGACGACTGCAACATCTGCAAACCGTTCTTCAACGACCGGCCGTGGAGGAGAGCGACCGCCGACAACTCCAACGAGTGTCTGCGTGAGTCTGCTGCTGCCAAACTGCATCTCTGACTGCTTTACTACACCTGTTTCTGCTTTACTGTTACTGCTTTACTGCAGTTATTACTGCTTTACTACACCTGTTACTGCTTTACTACAGTTACTGCTGCTTTACTGTTACTGCTTTACTACACCTGTTACTGCTTTACTGGTACCGATTTACTACATCTGTTACTGCTTTACTACACCTGTTACTGCTTTACTGTTTCTGATTTACTACACCTGTTACTGATTTACTACACCTGTTACTGCTTTACCACACTTGTTACTGCGTTACTTTACTGCTTTTCTACACCTGTTACCACTTTACTACACCGGTTACTGCTTTACTACACTTGTTACCGCTTTACTTTTACTGCTTTTCTACACCTGTTACCACTTTACTACACTGGTTATTGCTTCACTACACATGTAACTGCTTTACTGCAGCTAGAACTGCTTTACTACGCCTGTTACTGTTTTACTACACCTTTTACTGCTTTACTACACATGTAACTGTTTTACTGCAGCTACAACTACTTTACTACACCTGCTACTGTTTTACTGCACCTGTTACTGCTTTACTGCAGCTTAAACCATTTCACTGCAGGTACTATTTCTTTATGGCAGCTACAGCTTAACTACATCTGTCACTACTTTACTGCAGTTATTACTGCTTTACTACAGTTACTGCTGCTGCTGCTGCTGACATATGAAGTACTGCCTCTCTGGTTATTGCTGTTGCTCCCAGCAGAGAACACATCACATGATGTACTGCAGGAACTGATCCCAGGACATCATTAGTCATGACGGTCCCTGGGGGATTGTGGGAGCTGTAGTTCCTGTCAGCCAAAGGTTCATCAGAAGCAGATGCATGACTAACTGCTCAGGGAATCTGACTGTTTTTATTCTCCCACAGTGATTTAATCCAGCAGCAGCAGCAGCAGAAACATGACTCTGACTGACTGTGTCCACATGTTCCAGCTGAGTCTTCACCTCCTTTAACCCTCTGTTTTACTCCCTGTTCACACTCAACAGCAACATGAGCTGACAGCCTGCGCACTGCGTCAGTCACAGCTTCACCTCGGATACAGCTGTTCCACACATCACACAACACAACACTGAGTGATTAGCTCTTATAATAAGAGTTCACTCTAAGCAGTTTGATAGATTACTTCCTTATTTACTTCCTCCTTCCTCCACCTTCAGACCCTGTTAACATGAACCTGTGTGTGTGTGTGTGTGTGTGTGTGTGTGTGTGTGTGTGTGTGTGTGTGTGTGTGTGTGTGTGTGTGTGTGTGTGTGTGTCGTCCTCTCAGCCTGCGACTGTAACGGGAAGAGTTCTGAGTGTTACTTCGACACGGAGCTGTACCGGGCCACAGGTCACGGAGGTCACTGCAGGAACTGCGCCGACAACACAGACGGCCCCAACTGTGAGCGTTGCCTGGACAACTACTACAGGGAGCAGAGCGGCGGCCGCTGCCTGCCCTGCAGCTGCAACTCTGTGGGTGAGTCCCGGCTCGGCCTGACCTGGTTTGGTGTCAGGGCTCAGGTTGTCTGACCTTGAAGGAACTTCTTCAGATTTGGTACAAACATTCACCTGGACTCAAGGATGAACTGATTAGATTTTTGTAACTAAAGGTCAAAGGTCAAGGTAACGGTGACCTAAAATAAACATGGTTTTGACCTCGTGAACATTCGTAACCGCCGTAGACCGCGCCAGCAGCTTTTTCCCGCCCTTACAGTTGCATCAGATAGCGTGGCTCTTGTCACCTAGCAACCTTGACAACACTTAACGTTTTTCCAGAAGAACCTTTTGTTTTCAGTCTCTTGGTTTTAACAGTTGAACCGAAACACAACACTGACATTTAACAGTGTGGTCAGCAGGCTCTCTGTCAGTGCTTTCATTACTGGAGCGCAATGAATCTTGGGATACGTTGACATCTTAACAACTATTAGATGTTAGTGGTCAAAGGTCAAAGGTGACCTCACAAATCTAGACTTCACAGCAACTATGACCAAATTTCACACAAATGGTTCATATTTTCTGTGACTCTGGATAAACAGAGATGAGACCTGAAACTAGTCCCAGTGGCGGAGTGATACGACCACGAGGAGGCGATTCTAGTTTTCTACGTGACAGAGAATCAAAACGAGAAATCTTCACTTTCTTTTCTTTTTCTCACTAGATAAAAAAATAACCAGCTGAGCCACAAACACTTGAACACAACAGTTCAGAGTCGCTGTTTCATACCTGAGTTTCAAATCTCTGCACACTGATTTCCATCAGAGTGAAACAGAGTGCATGATGGGACATGAAAGCAGCCAGATAACATCAAATGAAGTTTTTTTTGTTGTTATTGTTTTTCTACTAAAATATATTTCATGTGCAAAATGAAAAAAGATTCTCTGTGCCCCGTCGTGTGCTGGTGTTGCCATGGAAACGTTGGCCACAATTCAAAAATGTGGTGTTGTGATTGTGAAAACACGATGTCGACGTGAACACGAGCTGCAGTAGGAACATGTGAAACCGCAGGTATGGACTTGTGGTTCTGGTGCTCAGCAGCTGGTTAATGTGAACCAGCTGCTGCAGCCTGAGACCAGCGCTCTAATGGTCTGCTAATGGGAGTGTGTGTGTGTGTGTGTGTGTGTGTGTGTGTGTGTGTGTGTGTGTGTGTGTGTGTGTGTGTGTGTGTGTGTGTGTATGTGTGTGTGTGTGTTGTGTGTGTGTGTTTCAGGCTCGGAGTCTCCTCAGTGTGACAACAGAGGAATGTGTGCGTGTAAACCCGGAGTGACCGGAGAGAAGTGCGACCGCTGTCAGCCGGGATACCACAGTCTGACCGAGGCCGGCTGCAGGTACAGACCAGCTGCTGAGGGGGGGCCACACACCTCGACCCCCCACACACCCTGATGTCTTCATGTTCACACCAAATGTCCCATAATCCACCTGTCTGTATAACACTCCAGCTTTAAAGGCACCAGTTAAGGTTAAGGTTTCCTTCAAATAAAAACACCATTAAAGTAAACACCTCTTCTGTACTTTATTGTGAAGCTGCGGCCTGACGACAGAGATCACTTCCTGTGAGGCAGAGGTCACTGAGCATGCTCAGAAACATGGTTCACGTTGTAAACAACTGCACCTGGTCGAGTCCAGACCACATGATCCATCTTCACTCAGGGCCTCAGGTGAGCTGAGGCCCAGCGCCAGTACCGGCCTCCTGTCGCCGTGGTAACAGCAGTGTCTCCTGTCGCCCTCAGTCTCATCTGAATCCATCGTGTCGATCGGACTCTGTCCCAGACTAAATCAATACATCACTGTGGAGAGGCGCGCAGTGTAAACAGCTCAGTGTTTCTGAGCATGCTCAGTAACGTCTGCCTCACAGGAAGTGATCTCTGTCGTCAGTCTGCGGCTTCACAATAAAGTACAGAGCCCACATGCTTAGTGATGAAGGATCATGTGACCAAGAACAACAGAGACTCACTGATGTGTTTTAATAGATGTTGGAGACACACACACACACACACACACACACACACACACACATACACACACACACACCCCCCTTGTGGTCTCTCACTAACTGAAACTCAGGTATCCAGGTGTTGATGGGCAGTGATTAATGAATGACACTAACAGCTGATGAGTGAATCCCTCACCTCTCTCCCAGGTCACTGTTTCTTCGCTGGTGTCGCTCAGACCTGGTTCTGGTCTGAGATCAGGGTTTGATCGCCCTCTGCTGGCTGAGTCACTGTCTGACCTTCTCTCTCTCTGCAGCGGCCTCATCACCTGCTGTGTGTGTGTGTACAGTTAATTAAAGTTGTGTGTATAAATAACACACACACCCTCTCTCTCTCTCTCCCTGTCAGGCCTTGCTCTTGCTCGCCCTCTGGCAGCACTCAGGAGTGTGACGTCAACACGGGACAGTGTCGCTGCAAAGACAACGTGGAGGGCTTCAGCTGCGACAGGTGACACACACACACACACACACACACACACACACCACACACACACACACACACACACAGGCAACACAACACAGCGCAGCACCTGTAAGATGTTCTGGTCTGTGTCTCCTCTTACGTCTTGTCTTCCTGTCTCTGTCCCTCAGGTGTAAACTGGGTTACTTCAACCTGGACCCCAACAACCCTCAGGGCTGCACGCCCTGCTTCTGCTTCCAGCACTCGTCTGTGTGCGACAGCGCCGAGGGCTTCAGCGCCCACACCATCAGCTCCTCCTTCTACAGAGGTAACCACGCCTGCGGCCAGCGCGCAGGGGGGAGTAAACCCAGAGTACTGACTGTCAGAGACTTAATGTGTGTGTGTGTGTGTGTGTGTGTGTGTGTGTGTGTGTGTGTGTGTGTGTGTGTGTGTGTGTGTGTCAGATGACGAGCAGTGGACCGGTCAGCAGCGTGATGGATCCAGTGTCTCCGTCCAGTGGTCCCCCAGCGGACAGGAGGTCTCCCTCATCTCAGAAGACTACTTCCCCATGTACTTCATAGCCCCAGGTACACACACACACACACACACACACACACACACACACACACACACACACACACACACACACACACACACACACACACACACACACACACACTCTCTCTGAGCTGGTCTCTGGTCTCTGACTCCTGTGGTTCTGTGTCACAGAGAAGTTTCTGGGGAACCAGATGCTGAGTTACGGTCAGAACCTGAGTCTGAGTTTCCGGGTGGACCGACGGGACACCCGTCTGTCTGCGGAGGATCTGGTTCTGGAGGGAGCTAATCTGAGGGTGGCTGTCCCCCTTATCGCCCAGGGCAACGCCTACCCCAACGAGAACATGCAGACATACGTGTTCAGGTGAGTCTGACCGGCTCCTGTTTAACTGGAGACCAGTCCGGTCTGATCTGGTTCCAGTTCAGGATCATCTGTTTAGATTCTGATGATGGTCTGTAGGTCTGGATCCAGTCAGACCGGTTTTGGTCCTAATGTTAATCTGGCTTAATTAAGACTTTACAATCTGTCTGTTTGTTCTCTGTTGTTGATAATGTCTCACTCTGGTTCTGGTTCTGACTCTGGTTCTGGTTCAGGCTCCATGACAGCACTGATTATCCCTGGAGGCCGACCATCAGTCACTCTGACTTCCAGAAACTTCTGCACAACCTGACGGCCATCAAGATCCGAGGCACCTACAGCGAGAGGAGTACGCAACAACACAACAACAACAATGCAACAACACAACAACAACAACAACACAACATCAACAACAACACAACAACAACACAACAACAACACAGCAACAACAACAACAACAACAATAACACAACAATAACACAACAATAACAACAACGCAGCAACAACACAGCAACAACACAGCAACAACAACACAACAACAACACAACAACAACACAGCAACAACACAGCAACAACAACAACAACACAACAATAACAACAACGCAGCAACAACACAGCAACAACACAGCAACAACAACAACACAACAACAACACAACAACAACACAGCAATAACACAGCAACAACGACAACAACAACACAACATCAACAACAACACAGCAACAACACATCAACAACAACACAACAACAACACAACAATAACAACAACACAGCAACAACACAACATCAACAACAACAACACAACAACAACACAGCAACAACACAGCAACAACACAACAACAACACAACAATAACAACAACGCAGCAACAACGTAACAACACAACACAGCGCCTTCAAGTTGTTCTGGTCAGTGTCAGTTGTTAATGAATCTGTCTCCCTAGGTGCCGGTTACCTTGACGATGTCTCCTTGGTGACAGCGAGGCAGGGTCCAGGTGCCCCGGCCCGCTGGGTAGAGCAGTGCACCTGTCCTCAGGGTTACCAGGGTCAACACTGTGAGCAGTGCACTGTGGGATACCGCCGCGCTCGCCCGGAGCTCGGAGCCTTCAGCCCCTGTGAGGCCTGCAACTGTAACGGACACAGCGAAGCCTGCAACCCCGACACAGGTAACACTGGTTTAACTGGTTTAACTGGTTTAACTGGTTTAACTGGTTACTGACTGAAAACTAAACAAACCAGACTGAACCAGTCTCGGCTCATGAAAACTCTTTTCTGCCTGATGCTGACTGACTGTTTGTTCGTCAGGAGCTTGTGACTGTCAGCACAACACGGCCGGCCTGAGCTGCGAGCGCTGTAAAGACGGTTTCTACGGCGACGCCACCCAGGGGACGTCAGGTGACTGTAAGCCCTGTCCCTGTCCAGCCGGAGCCACCTGCGCTGTGGTCCCCAAAACCAGAGAGGTGGTCTGCACCAACTGTCCCACAGGAACCACAGGTACACAACCACACCTGTACACAACCACACCTGTGCAGGTCAGACTGCCGCCACAAATGACCTGATCCAGTCTAGATGAACTTATAGATGAACCATATCTGTACAGTGTTACTGACGTCACCTGTGTGCAGGTAAGCGCTGTGAGCTCTGTGACGACGGTTTCTTCGGGGACCCTCTGGGTCAGAACGGTCCGGTCCGAGCCTGCCGAGCCTGCAAGTGCAGTGACAACATCGACCCCAACGCCGTCGGCAACTGCAACCGCGAGACCGGAGAGTGTCTGAAGTGCATCTACAACACCGACGGCTTCTTCTGCGACCGCTGCAAGGAGGGTTTCTATGGCAACGCCCTGGCTACCAACCCCGCGGACAAGTGCAAACGTAAGAGGAAGTGCTGAATTCCAGATCCTTGGTCTGTGACATGTCCCTGAGGTTCTGACTGAGGTTCTGACTGGTCCACCTCTCTGTCCTCCTCAGCCTGCTCCTGTTCTCCTCTCGGTACCGTGGACCGTCAGACCAGCTGCTCCCAGGTCACGGGTCAGTGTCAGTGTCTCCCCAACGTCGCTGAGCGTGACTGCAGCGCCTGCCAGCCCGGCTTCTTCAACCTGCAGAGCGGCAACGGCTGCGAGCGGTCAGATCACCTCTGCTTTAACCTTTCAGCCATTTGAGCAAATCTGACAGAAAAATAATAACAAACCTGAGCAGAAACAATAATAACTTTATTTACAACACATTTTTCTTAACAAAGTGTCATCTGCATAGAAATGAAAAGACGCACTGTGATTGTGAAGAATAGGTGCAGCAGCTAAACTGGGAAATGAAGGGGAACAAGAACAGAACCTAGAGGAACGCCTCATCTAAACTTCCGTTATCCTGGTCGACAGGAAAAGTTCTGTCAAAACTGAACTAAACTTTATTGAGACACGTTCTTTAGATTATAATGTTTATCATTCCTGATTTAATGAACCTACTTTAACGCGTCCAGCCTCTACAGGCTCCTGTGGTCAGTATTCGCCCTCGGTCCAGATTTGTCTGCACGCAGGGTTAAGTTTTAAATTTCACTCAAGCCGTCTCTTTTGGTGTTCCCAACAGGTGCAACTGTAATCCCATTGGCTCTACCAACGGTCAGTGTGACATCACTTCAGGACAGTGCGAGTGTCAGCCCGGCATCACCGGCCTGCACTGCGAACGCTGCGAGGTCAGCTTCTTCGGCTTCAGCTCGTCCGGCTGCAAACGTAAGAACGATGACATCACTGATTTACGACACTGTGCTAGTTTATTGGGTGACCACAGGGGTTACCATGGAAACAGCCAGTGCGCTGTAGATTCAGGAAGTTGTAATGCCTGTAAATCAGAGCGATGTCTTGTGTGTGACCTGCAGCCTGCGACTGCGACCCCGAGGGCTCTCAGTCGGGTCAGTGTAAGGAGGACGGCCGCTGCGAGTGTCGGCCCGGCTTCGTCGGAGCTCGATGTGACATGTGTGAGGAGAATTACTTCTACAACCGCTCGGTGCCGGGCTGCCAGCAGTGTCCCTCCTGCTACAGTCTGGTCAGAGACAAGGTGAGGACGGCTGAGCGCCTACACGCCACTGAACGCATCGAGAACGAGCCTGAAAGCTGAATACGTGGGTCATCACAGAGCGTGAGTTAATGTTTGTGTGTCTCCAGGTGAACCAGCAGAGGCAGAAGCTTCACGACCTGCAGACCTTGATCGATAACCTGGGCTCAGGTCAGGAGACCGTCAGCGATAAGGCCTTCGAGGACCGACTGAAGGAGGCGGAGCGAGCCATCATGGAGCTGCTGGAGGAGGCTCAGACCAGCAAAGGTAACACGACCTCGACAGCTTCACTCTTACCGATCCTCCTGCTCCGCTATGATGTCATTTAAATGCACAACATCAGTGAGGAGTTTCAGGTCTTTCAACACCAGACACCCTCACCCAGGTGACCCGGCCGGCTGGGTCACCTGATCCACAGCCACCTTGAAGCAACTTCTGTTGCCTCGGTGACCAACTTGTTACCCCTTTGTCCAGTGTCCAAAACCTCAAGTTACAGCTCAGGACAGAGAGGAGGGTTTCTGTGGGCCCACACCCTGCTGAAAGTTTTGGAACTACAGTTCCCATAATACTTTAGTGATTGTAGAAACATGCTGAATTGGTTATTTGCAGCTCTTGTTTGCAGAGTACCTGCTGATGTTCAGACAACTGTCACTGTGTCACTGAAGGAAACTTAAAAACATGAGGATCTGAAGATCTGCAGCTTCTTTTTTCTTTGGTTTTAAAGCAGATTTCTGGAGCTTTATTCTGGAGGGACATCAGAGATAATGACATTGACAGGAAGTGGAAGTCACGCTGAATCTAAAAATATGCGTTTCATTATTGTATGTTCAGATTTGAGTTATGACTCACGATTTGGATTTTTAGTCATTTTGTGTAAACTTCATGTTCTGGGCGTGTTTGTTTTCTAAAGCTTCAGTCTCTGCTGGAGTGTTTATGATTTGACCTTTGACCCCCGCAGACGTAGACAAAGGCCTGCTGGATCGCCTGAACACCATCAACAACACTCTGACCACTCAGTGGAACCGACTGCAGAGCATCCGCAACACGGTGGACGACACCGGCAGTCAGGCCGACCGCGCCCGCACCCGAGTCCGTGACGCCGAGAACCTGATCAACCAAGCCCGACTGGAGCTGGACAAGGCCAAGGACGCCGTCAGCAAAGTGGTGAGTGAGGTCGCCGTCGTCACGGCAACTGTTAGACTCATTAACAGAGTTTGACTTGTTGTTGATGTCGTATGCAGGACATCAAACCCCCCGGCGGCACCGGAGAGCCCAACAACATGACGCTGCTGGCTGAGGAGGCTCGAAGACTGGCTGAGAAGTAAGACCACAACACACACACACACACACACACACACACACACACACACACACACACACACACACACACTCCTCAGATCTGTAATCCTGCTGAGGCTGCTCGTGTTCACACATTTAACTGTTGACTCCTGTTGTTCAATAAAGAGAAAGTTCTGTGGAGAAACACGTTTAAACTTCTGCTAATGGAACCTCCCTCTAACACACCGCTGTCGTTTGTTTTGTGCAGGCACAAGATGGACGCCGATCAGATTGAGAAGATCGCCAAGGACGCCAACGACACGTCGACCAAAGCGTACAACCTGCTGTTGAAGACTCTGGACGGAGAGAGCAGGACGAGCCAGGAAATCGACGAGCTCAACAGGAAGTGCGTCACAGCTCCGCCTCCTCCTCTGTTCCTTAGTTACACACATTGATTCACATATAATCAATTAACACGACAGTTATTTTCTCAAATGATAGATTCATTATTTTGTTGTTTTTGTATTTTGCTAAGCTAAGTTAGCTGCTTCCCCTTGTTCCCAGTCTTTATGCTAAGCTCAGTTAGCTTTTCCGCTCTTTATGCTAAGTTAGCTAAATGATCGCTTCATTATTTTGTCAGTGAAATGACAAAAAATGCCCGTAATAATTTGCCGGAGCCCAAAGATGTTCACTTGAGAGTGATGTGACGGAGTCCTGCTCTGTCCTGCTCAGGTACAACGAAGCCAAGGAGCTGGCGAAGAACCTGGAGAAACAGGCCAACAAGGTCCAGGCCGAGGCCGAAGACGCCGGGAACAAAGCTGTGAAGATCTTCGCCAACCTGACCAGCCTCCCGCCGTTCGACACCAAGGCTCTGGAGGTGACAGAACACATTCAGACCGGACGTCTCTGCCGACGGTAAACGTCTCGGCGTCGAGTGTTGACGACTGTTTCTGTTTTCAGGACGAAGCCACAAAGATCAAGAAGGAGGCGTCGGACCTGGACAAGCTGATCGACAAGACGGAGAAGGAGTACAATGACCTCAGAGACGACCTGAAGCCCAAAGAGCTGGAAGTCCGCAAACTGCTGGAGAAAGGCAAAAGTGAGCAGCAGGTATGTTAAGGAGCCGCTCACCTGTCTGAACACGGAGAAGATGGCTTGGTTGTTATGGTTACACAGGTTACACATGGTTCGTTTAGGTTATATTTGGAAAGAGCCAGGCTAGCTGTTTCTTTGTTTGTTCTTTGTCCTTTGTTTCCAGTCATAATGTTAAGCTAAGCTAGCTGTTTACCCTTGTGTCCAGTCATTATGCTAAGCTAAATTAGCTGTCTGATGATGCTAACGTCTGCTTCCTGTTTCTTTTGGACAGACTGCTGATCAGCTGTTAGCTCGCGCAGATGCCGCCAAAGCTCTGGCAGAGGAAGCGGCGAAGAAGGGTCAGTCGACCTTCAAGGAGGCCGAGGGCATCCTGAACGACCTCAGAGGTACATGACTGTCCACCTGTCCACCTCTCTACCTGTCCACCTGTCGACCTTTCTACCTGTCCACCTGTCCACCTCTCTACCTGTCCACCTGTCCACCTCTCTACCTGTCCACCTGTCGACCTCTCTACCTGTCCACCTGTCCACCTCTCTACCTGTCCACCTGTCGACCTCTCTACCTGTCCACCTGTCCACCTCTCTACCTGTCCACCTCTCTACCTGTCCACCTGTCGACCTGTCCACCTGTCCACCTTTCTACCTGTCCACCTGTCGACCTTTCTACCTGTCCACCTGTCCACCTCTCTACCTGTCCACCTGTCGACCTGTCCACCTGTCGACCTCTCTACCTGTCCACCTGTCCACCTGTCCACCTCTCTACCTGTCCACCTGTCGACCTCTCTACCTGTCCACCTGTCCACCTGTCCACCTCTCTACCTGTCTACCTGTCCACCTGTCCACCTGTCCACCTGACTGATGCATATTAAAGTTGATTTACAATATAACTGTGTTTTAGTTAAAGGGTTTTTAAGAGACAAAAACAAAATACCATTTCAGGTATCTTTAATTAATTCAAAATAATTTGTAACTTAAAACCACCTTAACCTTTCATTTCATACTTACATATTTGCAGCTAATTATTGTAATTATTGCATAAAGAAATAGATTTTTAATGGATCGTCTCAACAAATTAAGGGATTTTTTAAGTGCTGAAGTGAAAACTCCTCCCATTCTTCTTCTCCTGCAGACTTTGACAAGAGGGTCAACGACAACAAAACTGCCGCTGAAGAGGCCATGAAGAAGATCCCCGCCATCAACGCCACCATCATGGCCGCCAACGAGAAGACCAGGCAGGCGGAGGCGGCGCTCGGAAACGCAGCCGCAGACGCCCGTGAGGCCAAGAACAAGGCGGAGGAGGCGGAGAGGATCGCCAGCAATGTGCAGAAGGTAAACCAACAGTGGCTCGCTCTCTGCAGTTACCTGGAAACTGTTGCCTAGGTTACTGGTTTCATTTCCAGCACTGATAACATCCCGTGTGCTCAGGGCTCAGCCAAGACCAAGGAGGACGCGGAGAAGGCGTTCCAGGACACCAACAAGCTGGACAACGAGGTCAACGACATGATGGACCAGCTGAGCACTGCCGAGCAGGAGCTGGCCAGGAAGAAGGCGGAGGCTGACCAGGACATGATGATGGCGGGAATGGTACGACCCGGTCCGGACGCCACTGTGAGCTTTTAATAATAAAGTTAATGAATCAGCTGACACTGTTTACTGTCCACTGACCTGCAGGCGTCCAACAACGCCAAGGAGGCGGAGGACAACGCCCGCAAAGCCAAGAGCGCCGTGAAGACGGTCCTGAGCACCATCACCGCCCTGCTGGATCAGCTGGGTAAGACCACGATCCGGTTCACAGAGAGATCCAGGTCACTGGTATCAGACTGAGGGAACAATTAATCAATAACCTTCTTGGCTCTGTCTGATTGGTTTAGATTGATTAAGGAGATGTCAGATCTGAAGTTTTCCCTCCTTTGACTCCAATTGTTTACACTTTTTATGCTAAGCTAAGTTAGCTGCTTCTCCTTGTTCCCGGTCTTTATGCTAAGCTAAGTTAGCTGTTCCCCCTTGTTCTCGGTCTTTAAGCTAAGCTAAGTTAGCTGTTCCCCCTTGTTCTCGATCTTTATGCTAAGCTAAGTTAGCTGTTTCCCCTTGTTCCCGGTCTTTATGCTAAGCTAAGTTAGCTGCTTCTCCTTGTTCTCGGTCTTTAAGCTAAGCTAAGTTAGCTGTTCCCCCTTGTTCTCGATCTTTATGCTAAGCTAAGTTAGCTGCTTCTCCTTGTTCCCGGTCTTTATGCTAAGCTAAGTTAGCTGCTTCTCCTTGTTCCCGGTCTTTATGCTAAGCTAAGTTAGCTGCTTCTCCTTGTTCCCGGTCTTTAAGCTAAGCTAAGTTAGCTGTTCCCCCTTGTTCTCGATCTTTAAGCTAAGCTAAGTTAGCTGTTCCCCCTTGTTCTCGATCTTTATGCTAAGCTAAGTTAGCTGCTTCTCCTTGTTCCCGGTCTTTATGCTAAGCTAAGTTAGCTGCTTCTCCTTGTTCCCGGTCTTTATGCTAAGCTAAGTTAGCTGCTTCTCCTTGTTCCCGGTCTTTATGCTAAGCTAAGTTAGCTGCTTCTCCTTGTTCTCGATCTTTAAGCTAAGCTAAGTTAGCTGTTCCCCCTTGTTCTCGATCTTTAAGCTAAGCTAAGTTAGCTGTTCCCCCTTGTTCTCGATCTTTATGCTAAGCTAAGTTGATAAAGTCTTGCCTCCTTTGTCTCCTACGCAGGAAACATTGACAAGGTGGACCTGAGCAAACTGAACCAGATCGACGAGTCACTGAAGCGGGCCAAGGGCAAGATGGCCGACAGTGATCTGGACAGGAAGCTGGCGGAGCTGAACAACGTGGCGCAGACCCAGGAGGAGATGATCAACGACTACGACCGGCAGATCCGCGAGATCCGCGCTGACATCAACAACCTCAACGACATCAAGAACACGTTACCTGACGGCTGCTTCAACACGCCGTCCCTGGAGAGGCCTTAACCCCGCCCTCCTCCTCCTCCACCGCCCCGCCTCCAACACTCCCCCTTCACATCTAACACTCCGGCGAACATGCCGACTTTTACCAAAACAGTTTTTTAAACCTTTTGTTTTCAGATTCTTGTCTTTGATTTTCAAAACCACGTTCACGGTTTTTTAACGAAAGAGAAGCAGCTGTTTTTTGTTTTTTTTGTTTTTGTTTTTTCAAGACGCAGTAACGTGGTTACGGTAGAATGAACTAAGCGGCGTAGAGAAGCCGTGCAGAGAGGTGGAGGACCTCGGAGAAAAACCAGAACCACAATCCCGACGTGACTGCACCCGTCTGAAGTTTCACCGACGCAGAAAAAAACCACAGAAGAAGTTCCTCCCGCCTCGAGGAACGTCCGCTCGCGTTTTCGTCTTTCACCCGTCACTCCATCAGTTCTCAGCCAGCTGAATGTACGGCGACACTGTTAGAACCTTTTTCTCTTTTACTTTGAAACCAGAAACCACACAGTGAAGGAATCCTCTCTTCTTTGATTTTCTCTCCTCTTTTCTCCCAAAGCTTCAGAGGAAATGTTTCACTCCTCTCTTCAGCAGTATTTTCACCTCCAGTGAGTCGCGACCACGAGCAAAGTCCAGCTCGCTCTGCTGGTCTACATCAAACCAGACGCACCTGAAGTCCTGACCTGAAAGTCTTGTGCAAGTTTTTATTAAACTAGAGTTTTGTTCCCATGAGAAATGTTGGACAGAGCACGAGTTCTGATCTCACAATCTGTCACAGAGATCTGGTGGGAACAAGTTCCTCGGCGTTGTGTTCAGGATCATGCAGGAACACGACAGCTTCTATATCGTGTGCAAGACTACATGGGAACAAGATATCAGTTCCCACACAGTGTCGTCTACATGTGTTATTAACCTGCACACAGAAGGTATCAGTGAGTAATTATCTTGTGAACGTCTCTCAGGACTTCAGGCGCTCTGTCTTTGATCTACGGTGGCTGACGATGTCAAACGAGCTGCAACGGCCCAAAACTCTTCCATCAGGAGAAACGAGCTGCAGATTCAAAAAACACAAACGAAAATACAAAAACAAACACAACAACGGAAACGAGCCGCAGATGAAACAACGAGCTGCAGGAAGATGAAACAAAAACATGAACAACAAACACGTTGCAGATACACAAACAACAAGAACACACAAACCTCCAAAACAAATGCAACAGAGAAAACGGGAGACAACACAACAGAAGAGCTCCGGGCCTGTAGGAGGAGCTCTCAGTGGAACACCCACAGACTGTCTATAAGCTAACGCTAACGCTAACGCTTGCTACGTTATCTGTTGCTCTTTTATAATAGTGTAACAACTACGGACAAATGTAACAACACAAACCTGTTTGTCATCTCTTGTTTCCACATTCATACTCTCTCGTTGGGTCAAAGGTCAAAGGTCCACTCCTAATTCTCGAAGTTCAAGCTAATGCTCAAGGTGTTAGAGCTCCCCCTACAGGCCTGGAGCTCCTCTGTTGTGTTGTTTGGATATGCAGCGTTTTTATTTGACAGTCGGAGCCGTATTGTTTTCAGGTTGTCCGTCCGTACGTCCCATTCTCTAGATCAAAGATCAAAGGTCATGGTCGTGGCGACCTCACAATGGCCTTGTAACGCCTTGAGGGAATTTCTTTAGATTTGGTAAAAACCTGGACTCAAGGAGGAGCTGATTAGAATCTGGTGGCCAAAGTTCAAAGGTCAAGGTCACAGTGATCTCACAGAACATGATTTTGGATTTGTCAACACCATATCTCGAGAACACAAAGTGTTTTGGCGGCGGGATACAACGGCGAGGCGGTAATTCTAGTTCCTGTTGCATAATGTTTGGAGGTTTGTGTGTTTTTGTTGTTGTTTGTGAATTTGCGGCGTGTTTGTTGTTTCTGTTTTGACGTCCTGCAGCTCGTTGTTTCATCTGCGGCTCGTTTCCGTTCCTTCTCCTGATGGAAGCGTTTTGGGCCGTCGCAGCTCGTTTGACCTCGTCAGCCACCGTCTGAATCAGCTGTGACGCTTCTCGCTGCGGCTAAACACCATTTCATGTACGGACGTTACAACACCACAGCTCTGTCCTTCTCCCACAAGTTGCTGCTTATCACTGGTGTTTTTTTGTTTTTTACCAATCACACATTAACATTTTCCTCCAGGCTAAAATCCAACACTATGCAACTTTGTACATTTTGCGTAGCGAGAATTTTTATCTGATACACTGGTGCTAATAATTATTTCAAATGTTATATTTTTGTGTGAATGTTTTTTATTATGACATAGAGTGAGGATTTGTTATTTGTGTAAATATATGCTTCAATGATTCAGGACTGGCTGATTCTAAGAAATAAAACTCCAACATGCAAAACAGCCACTTCAAGTTCTATCACAATCAATCAACTGAAACCTCCAGGTTAAATATATATAGATCTCTATGATAACGTCTGTGGTATGTTATTATTATCATATGCTTGCTTGTATACAAGGCTCAGTGTTGCTGCCTCATAGCGATGCCAATATTTCATTTGTGTTTTATTGATTCTCTGGGTTTTCACTCGTTAACTCGACCTAACTGAATATTTTTGTTTATAGTTTTTTTTTTTTTTTCTGGCCCTTTCACCAATCAGGACGTGTTTCAGAGCGGTGGGCGTGGCCCGCCACCTCGTTTTTACTGAATTTATTGGCTCGACTCCATAATGAGATGACGAGCTCGGTCACGTTGCTACGGTAGTTAACTGTTTTTAATTAGTGTTTTGTGCCTTAATATAAAGTTTGGTTGTAATCACAGCCCCAGTGACGGGCTCCACTTGTTATCTCACAGAAATGTCCTCGTCATTCTCGCTCATTCACGCCGTCTCCTCCTGTCGGTACTGAAGCAGGGTTCTTTAAACATCAGGTCCAAACAGAGCAGAGAAAAGATCCTGATCCAGGAAGTAAGAGTCGAACACTTTGTCAGTTTAACATCTGAGCCTGAACAGAAGAAGAGTTTCTGTGACAGAGGATCTAAATGATCTGGACTCTTACAACTTGTTGTCATCCATTTTGTTCTTTCTCTCCCTCCATCCTTTTCCCGCTCTGCAGGACGTGCAGCACACGCAGACATGATGTATAAACAGTATTTTAAGTTATAATGTACCAGTTATTTGTGTTGTAACCCTGTTGTCTTAGATGGTGACGTGTGTGTGCTGCGCAGCCTGCAGGACGCCTCTGTGACGTCATGTTTTCCCGCCCTGCGAGGACCTGAATGACCCTGTTTGTCCCCATGTGCCTGTAAATCCAAACTTAACATTTGAATAATAAAAAGATTACTACAGGAAGAGTGTGTGAGTGTGTGTGTATCACATGGAGGCTGTTGGTCTTAGCTAACAGCTAACACGTCTGACGCTAAACTACAGTATGAACTGCTGGTGTACCAGATCATGAACCTAAAGGGAAAATGTAAAAGCTTTGAAATGATCTAGAAATGTGTGATAGGTTTGTTTCTTAGCGCCCTAAAAAATGTATTTCATTTACAGAATTTCCATGTAACAGTTTTAGTGAAGCAAAATACACTTAAATCAAATACATTATCTTATTTTAATTTGGTGAAAGAGAAGAAGAACTCCTCTATTAGGTCGCTGATGTTTTGCTCTTTACCAACATGAATGTAATGAACCAGCTGTGGCGCCGTCGTCACTGTTCACACACTTTCTCACTCACTTCAACATTAACATGAAGTTCATTAATCCCTCTGCCTCGTTACAGCAGCAGCTGGATGTGATGGTTCATTTCCCCTCATTCCATAATGCATGTGTTAGAACACACATGTAAATATCACAAAAACACTAGAAAGAAAACGCAAGAGACAATTAAAAGTATAGAAAACTTAAATTACAAAATTAATAATTTCTTTCTATATATGCTGCACTGTGAAGGTTTTTATCTATTAAACTGTGCAGAAATATTGTAATGGTTTTATTTTTATATTATTTTACTACATTTATGTACAATATTTACTTTGTTCACATTCTAATGTTTATTTTCTGTAAATATATTTGCATGTTCTTCATTCACCAGTTGACCCGGTGCATTGTGGTTCCCGGCTGAGAGCAGCAGGTGGCGCCAGAGTCCAGTTTGTGTTTGAGCTGCTCTTTGGCTGCAGGAGCAAAGTGAGGGACTGAACAGACACTTTATATCTTCAGACATGTTTGTTTCAGCGCAGACGGAGGAACCTGATCACTAACTACAGATCAACAAACACTGAGACGATGAGTCAAACTCTGTGTTTGACTTTGTCTAAACGGAGAAAATGAGCAGAGGAGGAAAAGATCTGCACTGTACAGATATGGATCTCTTCAAACAACCCTCTTATTTATTCATTTACTTATTCATTTTACTGTCATTCATGACAAGAAAGAGGTTGAACAGAATATTTTTAATCACATAATAAAGTAAAACTTACAGAAGCTCTTTATAGATGAAGTGATTAGTCACTAGATCAATAAGTTTGACTGAAAGGTAATAAATAAAAGAAATGATAAAAGTCAGAATTATGAAAAAAGAAATTAAAATTATAATAATCAAAAGTTTTGACAGAAATATGACATCATGAGTCAAAACTATGAGATAATAAAGATAATGACATGATGAGGATGATGATGATGAGGATGATGATGATGATGTTATGAGATTACAAAGTTGTGACCATCTGTGTAAACTGAAAGTTAAAAGTAAGAGATAAAATGTCAGTTTCAAGAATATTTCTACAGAGAAAACTGTTATTTTACAGATTTTTCCTAATTTATTATGATCAAACTCCTTCAATAAAGTGACGCCACTAAAGTTTCTGCAGAAAAACGTTTTCCTAATAATAAAATTAAGTGTCAATCAATGAAATATTAACACAAGCTTAACACTGTAAAGTAAACCTTTTGTTTTGGAAGACAAAGTAAAAAATATGTATAAAACAGATTAAAATCATCTCAAACTTCAACTTGCAGTATTTGTGTTAACATTGAATCTTTAAGTGTAAAGTAATGTTAAAACCTGTAGAAGCTCAATCTAAATACAATATTTACTGATTCAGATTCAGATCAATTTTCTTACATTTCTCATAAAATATAATAAACTGAAGAAATGCAAATTAAACAGTTAAGTCTCTGTATGTCGTCTTTCAACTAAAGTGGGGTTGGAAACTTAATTACAAATAACATACGCACCACTATTGACTTTATAACACTTTTATTTAATATATTCAGATGTAAATTTACAATATCAACTTTTAAAAATGTGCCGCAGTAACACGTTTACTCAGAGTACATCACCTTTCATCACCAGCAGTGACGGACCGTTTACGTGCTGACGTCACTGCAGCGTCTCCTCGCCAGTCTCTGGAGTTTCTGTTACCGCTAGAGTTTATTGCTGCTCTGTCTGAACACAGTTAATGTTGTTGTTTTCTTCATTACAGTGACTAACTACCTGCTGTACATTTAAACTGAGCAGTTCTGCTCCAGCACCCACAGCTCTCTGCTGCTTATAGCGACTTTCACTGATTCAGCTTTTGTTTACATGCTGTTTAGAACTGATTGTTACTTTAGCTTAGCAGCTAGCTCTGGCTTCTCTCTCTCTCTTGCTCAGTGTGTCTCAGACCAACAAATTAACTTGTTCATAAGAGTGTTGTGTTTCTGTATCTTCAGAATATGTGATTGTGATGTTTATTACAGCTTCAGTGATGTCTGCTGTCATGCTGCTAACCGGAGCTACAAACAAACAGCATGTTAGTTATTCCTCACAGATCCCTGAGTCTCTGGAACATGGGGAACAATGAGGAACTGGATGATGCCGGCGATGGGAACCATGAGCGGGAGGCTGGAGACAACAGTCCAGACCAAGCGGCAGCTGCGCGGGAGACTTCTGCTCCTCACTGTGTTTCCTGGTCCTCTCTGTCTGAGTGAACAAGTGAGTACAAGACAGTTTCACTTCACTCATTCACTTCACTCATTCACCTCTCATCAGCTGGTTTCAGCTTTAAACCAGCTGACAACATTAACACATACTAGCAACACACAGTAAAATTAGCTTCTTCTACATTGAATTAAATGCTGTTATAGCTAGCGCGCTAATCGCAGTTAGCTTTTCACTTTAACACGTTAATGACGCAGTATAAACACACATACTTAATGACATTTGTTTATCCGTCTATAGCATTATTTAATGCGAAATAAACGACACGAACACAAACAACATCACCAAAACAAGAGTAAATGTTTTTCTTACCTGATATTTTTGCAGGATATAAATTCCCTTAACTTCTCTCAGGTGACCAAACAGATTCAGTCTTTCCTAATATTACAGTTCTCCATTAAAACCCTACAATTCAAATCCGCTCAAAATAAGAATTTGTCAGATATAAAATGATCCAGGAAACAGAAGACTAGCAGCAGTGAGGAGTGAGACACCCAGCAGCAGCTCTCCCGCTCAACACCTACTTTCTAATCTGATTCGTTATGTGTTTATGGTCTGAATCTCTAGTTTGAAGTTTTCTTCAATACAAAATTATGTTCATTATTTAAAATTATGGTCCTATTTAAAAGAAAATAGACGTTAAAGCAGAGTGGCTTTAGGGCGTGGCTACCGCGTCATTAACACACAGAGGGACCTGCCTGTTAATCCGGATATGACGTCAGAGCGACGTGTCGGACATTTGACTTATTGTGTTTTCAGTTCATCAAAGTTGCTCCAACATGTTGTTTACCTGAAAATGTCTTGTTCGGTGCTCAATTGTTCTCAAAGACTCAGAGGAGTCGGCGGTTCAATTTTTCCCGGTAAGTAAATTTTGTTTTAAGCCTGTTTCTTTGCTAGCCAAAATTAGCATCCCTGTTAATATTACAGCTCAGGTGAGGATGCACCTTGCTAACCAAGCTAACCAGCTAGTGTTAGCGTTAGCTGATAACCTGTGTCAACCTGGGTTAGCCCGTGGAGGTGTTCAGTCAAAGCCCAATAAAAAGGTGAATTTAATCGACGTTAATCTAACGACGTTTGGTTTGTGTTTCTCCACGTGACCCAGTTTAATTGATCTGCGTTAGTGTAATGCGCAGCGTTAATGTCAGTTAATACATTGTCCATCAAGACATCGCGATAGTTAAAGTTAAGATAACGTGACGTATAAAAAATGTGCAGACAGATATTTGTCATATAGAAGATTGTTCATTTAAAACTCAAACCAGTCCTGAACTGAAGCAGACATTCATGCACCTATCCTGACAGCTGATCGATATTTGTGATTAACTGTGATCCACCGCATCTCAACTCAAGTGTTTGTGTTTTATTGTCATTTGAAAGTTTCCACACTGAAAACTGAGTGATCTGTGCCAACAGAAGGAGGAGCTCATGTACAGAGCAGCACATTAGTTTCCATTCATCTGGTTGAAGGGAGACTGCATGGACATCCTTAGCTCTCTAATGTGCTGTGATGATGATGATGATGATGATGATGATGATGATGATGCTAGAAAACCTCCCAGTTCATCTTCCTCTGATGAAATGACAGACTAACTGCTGATGAGTTAGTTTATTAATCTGTCTTCAGTTCTGGCATTTTTCATTGATGAATGAACTTAACGATTTCAGAAGAATCAAAATAAGAAGTGGGGGGTAGCTAGCATCTTCATTGGTGACAAACTGACGACAGACAAGTGACAAAGTGTATATAACGTGACGTTTTGTTTGTGATTTTATATAATAATAATTAGAATAATAATTATAATTGTAAAAATAACAATCATAATATAATAATCATAATGAGTATTGATAACAATTATAATGCTAACAATGATATATTACAATAATAATAATGTTGAACTTGTGCACGTACAGTAAATAGAGCTTCCCCTCATTTTCATTAGCGCTACCATTAGCAGCTAGCTTGCTGGCATTGGTCATTGATGAATGAATTTAACGATTTCATTATAAAATTGCAAAATAACAAGTGGGGGGGCTTGTTTGCTAGCATTAGCATTAGCAGCTAGCATTAGTATTAGCAGCTAGCATTAGCAGCTAGCATTAGTATTAGCAGCTAGCAAATTATAAGATTATTCTAAATAGTACAATGTAAAAACTTTCTAAATGCACTGTGTGTCCAACTGATCGATCTGTCCAGCAGCCGTCTCTAGTTTTCTTTCCCACCAGGGAGTTTCTCTAGGATGAGGTGTAATTCAGGCAGTTTATGTTCTTACAGCTGCTTTCACACCACTGCTGTGTGTGCACTAAACTCACACACAGATATTAACACTAGAAACCTTTCTCTCCCTCTCCCCAGGATCTCCTGGAGGAGTGGAGGCTCCACTGTTGGAGGAGGACACATGGGGCAGAGGAGACGCTCCTCCTCATCCAGGATCTCCACGTCACCCTGGACGTCTCTTACCTGGATTCTCTCTGCATCCAGGACACATGGAGACACAGAGGAGCCTCACCTGCATTCAGGACCCAGCAGGTGCAGCTGTACAGAGACAGGTAGACTGACAGAGGGCGGGGTCAGCCTCCTGGTTTCCACCTTCACCACTTCATCACAGGTACATGTGTGTGTCTCAGAGCTTGTGATTAAGTATATTCTGTATTATCATTTCATGCAAACATAAAATTCATTTTTGATCCAGAACCTTTTTCCTCAAGCCAGTGCCAAGTACTTCCAAGCTCCTGGCAACACCTGCCAGACAGAGCAGGAGGAAGAGCGAGTTCTTCCCTCCCAGAGACCAGGAGAGGCAGCGACGGGGAAGAACACCTCCTGTCCTGGGAAGGAGAGTCTCCACTGTCCTCAGTGTTCACAGATTCACTTTCTTGCCTTTTGCTTCATTTCTACTGTTGTTGATTAATGACAGTAACAACATGTGAAGAGCAGAATGTGTTCAGCTCCAGCTCAGTCACCTCCTTCACAGGTGAAAGTATCGACCAGTTTAACATGAAACGGTGTTCAGCAGGAAACAGATGGAACTGACCCACCAGAACTGCAACCTGGAGCAGAACCAGACTCTTCATAGATGTGATGCTGTGACCTCAGAGACGGATGTGTGACCTCACACACTCTTTAGTGTGAACTGAACACTGACAGTTCAGGTTGTGAAGCAGGTGTCAGTGTAGTACAGCTCATGTTCATTAGTTTTATTCACAGCTTCATTGTTGTCATTGAAAAGGTGTTTAATAAATAAACCTGTGATTAAATTGTATTGAGTGTTTGTTCATATTTACCATCTGCCTCATGATGAATCTAACAGTCACTTTGGTGAATTAGTGTTTTCATTGTTATTAAAATTGGTAAGTTCATAAGAGAAATTAGAAAAGCACAAACTCTAGTATCTGTCTCTAGATCCTGTGTTGTCTCTGTTGAAGGACGGACACATTTAAACATTTCTATCATGTTTGTTGTTGATTAAAGCAACATAGAAAGTCTTTGATTAATTACAGATTCAGTGTGTTGTGATTTCTATACTGTGCTGCTGCTACTGTTAAAGTTCACACCAGACACGCTCCATAAAAACCATCAACAAAGCAAAGCTTCATAAAAAACTTTATTTAACATTAAAACTGCATTAATTTCAACAATTTACAATCAACTGTAACTGACAAATTAAAACTAGAACACAGTTGTGAATGAAGGTGCAGGTGAACTTCACTGTCACAAGTTTGCATCATAAAGAGGTGGATAAATCTTATTTAGTAACAAGTATAAATTATAGCAGAGATGTAAAATAATCCTTCATAGCTCAGTGAGGACGGAGCAACAGTCTGACAGGTCGACTGGAAGCTGTTGCAGCCGTCCATAAGTGATGGAGGGAAGGAGCCGTTATTCATCATCAGTCTTAGTGTTAGAAAACGTTTTACACTGTGGTTTTACAGTTTAACGTTAGCACACATGCTAACTTCAGCTACAATAACAAGTTACTCCTCACATATATGATATTAGCCTGTGAGACTAATGTAACAGCTGTGACAGCTAACCGTGTTAGCAGCATCTTCTCACGGCTCAGCCAGGAGCCTGTTGCTGTCAGGCTGATGCAGGTGGGTTTACCTGGTGTCCTCGAGGACACAGGTCAGATCCACCCCTCCCTCCTCCCCAGCTCCACCCTCTCATCCAAACATGGTTTCTTCTGGCACAAACACACAGACTAGTAAAGGTAAAGACAACAGCAAGAAGCTCCTGGTTCAGCTTCAACCTGCTGCATGTTCTCCTTGTGTTTCCTCCAGGACTCTGATCACTAGAACAAGACATGACATTTCATTCACTGAGGACTCTGAACTGTCCATAGGTCTGAATGTGTGTGTGTGTGTGTGTGTGTGTGTGTGTGTGTGTGTGTGTGATAAACCATTTTCCTGCTTTCCTCCCAGTGCATGCTGGGATACATTCCAGTACTTCTGGAGTTTGAATGTTTGATGTGATGAAAAAAAGTTTGTTTCATTTCATCCAGAATCACAAAGTTTGAATGTAGAAGTCACATAAATGTAAAACTAATAAGATTTACCCTGAAATTACAGAGAAGATCTTTAAATTGTTCGTGTGGACATTAACCTTTATAATAACAAGCTACATTTTTAATTACAGATCATTAATGTCATTTTACATAGATTTGTATGTAATTTAAGAAAGCAGAAAAAATACTGTATAAATAAAACAGTAATTTGTCTTTACAGAAATGGGAAATAAATGTAATTATTATTATTGGCATAATGCTTAAAATAGAAGTTTGGTTGTTAATTCACAGATTATTTCTGTTATTTTACAGACTTTTGTTCACAATTTAAAAACATTTTTTACAGTGTATCTGAGCTGCAACTATCATTTTCATTGATTCATATTATTTTCTTGACTCGTTGTTTTGCTTGTAAAATGTGAGAAAGCAGGAAAAACTGAGATAAGTTCATAAAACTCAAAGTGATGAAAGATCTTCAGTTTACGATATAAAACAGCAAAACAAAAAGGATGTATCGGAGAACAATCAACAGTTATTTCATTATCAACACATCTGACAGTTGTTTTCTTTAATAACTGATTGATTGATAAAGAAAATGCCTCATTACGCCCTGAAGTAAGTACACAAAACTTTATTTCCACGGCACATTTCATTCCAGGTGGAAGAACAACGTGCTGCACAACATGAGTTATCAAGGAAGTTGCAAACACAAAAGCTATGTGGATAGTGTGAAGATAAAACATTAGACACAAATTAAAACGAACACATGATACGTATGAATTAAACACCACTAAGAAAATAAAAATAAGACATATAAAACATATATATAAAATGGTTGGTCTACGAAGTGAATATATTCTAATGGCTTTTTTTTAACCAACAGTCAAAAATACAAAAATGTTTCGTTCACTGTCACAGAAACCAGCAAATATTC
Source organism: Seriola aureovittata (assembly GCF_021018895.1). Taxonomy (NCBI): domain Eukaryota; kingdom Metazoa; phylum Chordata; class Actinopteri; order Carangiformes; family Carangidae; genus Seriola; species Seriola aureovittata. The sequence goes on along the minus strand of NC_079375.1, from coordinate 26,563,505 downwards.
ACATGAGAGAAACTGGTTCCAGTGAATCAGTTGTCTAAATTGCTGACAATTAATTTTCTGTCAATTGCTAATTGATTAATCAACTCATGATTTAAGCTGTAGTGTGGCCTGCCGGTTGGCTCCTGGGTGTCTGGGGAAATAATGTGATTGTAATGAAAAGTGTGTGTGTGTGTGTGTGTGTGTGGGGGGGGGGGGGACGACAATACATTTTTCCTACAGGCCCCCTGGGAAGTTAAAACCAGTCATGAATTAATGAGATGGGGCTTTTGGGGGCCCCTGGTGTCCGGGGCCCCGGGGCAGTTGTGAACTTTGCCCCTTCACTGGAGCCAGAGCATGGATGTTGTTATTTACTAAAAAAGTAGCCTGTTAATTAGCCGACAAATCGATTAATCAACTATTAGCTTCAGTGATTCAGTACCCAGACCTGAATGCGTGCTCCCGTCTCTGCTCTCACGCAGGAGCGCGCCCGGTGTCAGGCTCGTGCCCGGCTCTGTGGAGTGGACCGAGCGGCGGCAGTGAGGGGGACAGCCAGCCGGAGACACGCCGACCGACCACCGCGTCAGTCCGCTCACTTTCCAGCGGCTCACACAGACACTCCGCGGCGGCTTTGAAGCGGACGTTTCAGGGGCAGGAGGGAAAGCGGCTCCCCGCCTCGGCCGGGCACCGGTCTGTGTGAAGTTTAAAGCCCGCTAAGCTAACCTGGGAGAGCGGAACAATGAGGCAGAGCCAGCCGGGCTGCCGGACCGCCGCCGGCTGCTGCCGCCGCCGCAGCTAACGGCTAGCTAGGAGCAACTGGGCGGTCAACGCGACAAAACTCTCCCATGACGGATTATACACCGACTTTTCCCGCTTTCTCCCGCCGTGTAAACACTTAAACCCTCTCTCCCGGGCTTCGCGTCCACTTCTGGAGGGTTTCTTTGAAAGACAACAAGTTTTTTTCCCCCCGTCGGATATGGAGACGGACTCGGTGGCAGGCGACGTGGAGTCTCTGCACGGCGGACTGAGCCTCCTGGATCCCCTGGTGGACCGGATCCTGGTGGACACCGTGTCCCAGCAGCAGGGATGGCTCCGAGTTTACGGTAAGAAAAAGACACAGAAAGACAGGGGGGGGGGGGGGCAGTGTAGGTGCTGACCCCGCACACTGGCAGGTTTCACCGGGGCGGTGCGCAGGTAGTCTGGAGAGCGATCACCGGCCGGAGAGCCAGGTAACAGCCGTGGGCCAAGGCCGAGGTCATGGCGGAGCTCAGTGTGTCTGCTCCTCCTGGTGTTAACCTTTACAGCCAGTTACTTTCAGTTCTGGTTCCCCTACACAGAGGTCAGAGGTCAGCCACAGAGCAGCAGCACCCCCCTCCAGCTGGGTCTGGACCCCTACAGTCCCTTCAACTCTGGGGGGGTTAAATACTTTTCATGACATGGATCTCCAAAAATAGACCCACACCTCAGTCCTGAGACTGAACTAGTTCCTCTGAAGAGAGACAGAAACTATGATTCGTCTTCAATTGAAACCTGAAAACACAGGAGACAATTAAAAACCTGAAGGTATTATAATCTGTTAATTCATTATGAGGTAAATCTGTTCAGTATAAACCTGAAAACTCAATAAAACACCATCATGTTGCTTTCTGAAGTGTCATAAACCAGGATTCAGCTTCATTACTTCACATTTTTAGAGCTTAACTTCCCCACGTTTTCAAATTAACAGAAGTTACAACAAGTTTAAGAGTTGTCACTTGAATTTAATGTAAATTATAATAATATAACAAGTTAAACTTTTAACAGTTTGATATAGCTCACAATGTTCACAATCAAATGAATCCAATAATTGTTTAGCTTATGAAATGAAAAAAGAAAACTTAAATTTAACACTCAGTTTAAGCTCTAATAACATATATAACAATATATAACGTGCATCCTGGATTGAGGCTGTAAAAAGTCACATGTCAACAAGATAAAGCAGCAGTGGTGTTACAGCTGTTCTCTTTCCCACTGAACACCATCAGTAAAATATTGAATACTCAGTTACAGATTATAAAACTACACTTTTAATTATCCTCCCATTTCTAACCCGCATTTATAAAGTTTGAACGTTTCTTCTTTAAGTTTGAGCGTTGACAGATGTGTCTGCTGACGTCACGGTCTGTTCAATATATATTGATATTTCATAACGATCATGATCATGAAATATAGAAATGTAACAAACGGTCAATAAATGTTTGATATCAATGATTTTCATTTTTATGAGTTAGATTTGATCATTATAATCTGGAATGTTCTGACAATAAATAATCATTTAAAAAGGAGGTAAATCAGCCTTTAGACTCACTCATTGATCATGATGATTATCCATATCGATACCCATGATTTTTGGCATCATTGCAGACGGCGTGTGTTCCATCAGTCATACACACTTTGTTTTGGCGAGTGTTTGCAGCTCGTGTTGTCCAGCTGATGAAGATGTTTCCTGAGGTTGTTTGTGTTTTGTCTGTTTGCGTGTGTTTTAAGTCTCAGTGCTTTGAGCTCTCAGGGCCACCGTAATAATAAGTGTGAATAAATAAATAATGGAGTAACGTCTGCTGAGCGTGGGGAGATTAGGCCGGTCTGTTGACTCTGAGTGTCTGAGGGACAAAGTGAGTTTGGTTTCCACTTCCTGTGGCGCCGTGTGGTGGATGAAAGTTTGTCAGGAAGCAAAGTTGAGCCTGAGTCGTCGTCCTCTTAGAACATGTGAATATTGACAGTAGATACGATTTCATGTTGGGCAGCAGTCGACTGACTGACTGACTGACTGACTGACTGACTGACTGACTGACTGGGTTAAATGACTCAGGGCTGCAGCTGTTGTCTGATGTTCCTCCTTTAATCCCTAAAATAAAAGTTTGTCAGAGCTGTGAGACTGGTGCACGAACAGTTTTCCATGACAGAACGTCGCTCTGCGGCGCCGAGGCGGTCGTGTCTCCCCGGGGAGTCGGGCTCTGCAGGAAGTGAATGAACTACTGGTGACGTGTTCACAGTGAGTCACAGCGACGTGAAGCATCTCCTCACTTTATTTGACTGTATCTCATCGGTTGGTATCAGGTCCGTCCTTCACATCAAAACCTGATTCCTCTGTGCTGCGTTCACAGCACTTGGCAAACACAGGAGAATTTAGCTTCTGGTTAGAAAATGCAGCTCAGATAAGAAACGTAGCACAAAGACCAGCTTCCTCTGTGTCCTAGTCACCTGAAACCATCAGTTGATTGATCAATAATTAATAAATAGAAAATAAAAGGTTTTTGTGATAAGCAGGTTTTTAAGTCATTTATTGTTCAGTTTTTCAATAAAAAAACAAACAAACTGTTTCCCAAATAAAGACTTTAGATTTTTTTGTTTTTGATAAGACAAAATCACCGTTTTTTAATTTGGGTCCAGGTGGGCGGGGCTTGGTGACTGCTTTGTTGTGACATCACAAAGTTCCAGAAGTCCTGACGGCTGGTTTTAAGGCTCAGTTTCTGAATACAGGCTGTGTGCATTTCTCTGTGGACTGAGGCTTTGATACTTTCACAGTATTAATATAGAAGCTAGAGCTGATCTATAATCTATAATCACACTACACATGGACACACACCTTTACACTGGAGGAGCTTTAATGTGAAATCCACACCTCTGTTTTATGGACTATTGCGGGGCTGCAGCTAAGAATTATTTTTGTTATCTACTAATTTTAATTTAGTCCATAAAATGACAGAAAATATTATCATTAGTCCATAATTTGTCTTTCAAAAAAACCACGGATGTTCCATATTTTAAAATGATAATAAATTAGATTTAACATTTTGAACATTTACATTCATTTCCAAAAATCAACTGGAAGTAGGACTTTCTCCAAAACTTCAAAATAAGAGCCTCATAAAGAAGTTGTTGCCTTGTTCTTTAACTAGTTGAAGTCGTTTCTCCGAAGCGAGAACAGCTGTTCAATGATGTGAAACTGAGAAAAGCAGCGAGTCTTTGAGCTTTCATCAGGAGGGAAACATCTGCAGAGACTCAGTCACTGACAGGGTTTGGTGTCTGTGGCTGTAAAACTTGTTGTAAAGTCGCTGCAGTGTTTGTTCCCATGGATCCTGAACGCAGCACTGGTATCTGTGGATGCAGGGCTGTGTTTGGATGTTTGCTCGGCCCCCCCCCCTCAGTGTTGGGGGAGTGTGATGTCAGCAGCCGGTTTGTGCCGGTGATCTCACCCGGCAGGACTCCGGCTCTGGCATCAGACCCTCGCTGCCATCCGCAGCTCACATACCTCAGATAGACTGAAGGAGGGCCGCCGGCGTGCTGCCTTCAAGTCCACCTCACTGAGTACGGACAGACCAACTAGCTGCAGGTAGTTCAGCCTATACACAAATATATTATATGTACATATATTGAATTTACATAAGTAAAAATTATATATGAAACCTGCTAGGAAATGGAAATAGTTCATATATTGACATATATATCTAGCCGATACAAAGATATACATTTCTGTATATATGCCTATATTGTAGACAGATATACGTCCATCCCACAGTCAGAACGTGATGATGATATAAACAGTAGTGTCCAAAAGTCTGAGACACTTTCCCAGAATGTGAAGTTGAAATGAATGAGAAAACATGTATGTTGTTTTAATAAACTTGTCTAATACTAATTAACTTACACTCAATAAATAAAATATATAATGTTAACACATCATGTGTTCTTTTAAAAATTCATCAGATATTTTTAATATATGTACTTATACATATTTTACTATGGGCATTTTCTGTGTGTCATATAAACTCATATCTTCATATATCCAGAGGATATGTGATAATAATAGGTGACAGATATTGATATAGAGACTGTGTGTGTCGTATATTATATTTCAGTAGCTCACAGTGAGTCAGAGAGGCTGAGGTCAGACTGGGGATGATGTCATCAGGTCCACTTCCTGTGGTTTACAACCACATCTCCAAATATGAGTCTTTATAAAGATCAACATCACCTTCATCAGAGTGAGAGAGAGACAACATGAGGATTTACTGAAGCCAGACCACATCATCCCTCCACCTGCTCCCTGTCTGCTTTAGAATCCGTCTGAAGATTTTACTGATCACTTTTAAACCCAGAGCAACATCAGAGTTATTAACCCCGTACGAGCCAGAGCGCAGCCTCAGGTCCCCGCTGGTCCTGGACCAGGAGCCTTCGACTGGACTCCGACCCGCCTGAGGAGGCGAGGCAGAGTCAGGGACTTCTTTTAAATCGCTTCTTAAAACTCATGTTATAGACTTGCTTTTATGTGATGTCGTCTTTTTATCGCCTTTTTAATCATTTTTAATCTTTTTAATCTTTTTTTAAAATGTTTTTGTCGCCTTTTTGAATCTTTTTTATAATTTAAAAAAAAAATCATCTTTGTATCTTTTTATTGTCTTTTCCATTTGTCTTTTTATCTCATCGTCTCCATATCGCCCTTTTATTGCTTCTACTGTGTTTGCATGTGTCTTTTCTAATATGGCATCTGCTCCCTCTGATTGTCCTTATTATATTGAAGCTTATTGTTTGTCCTCCGTCCGTAGCTCCTCCTGATCTCTGTCCTGCTTTTCATTTGTTTGTCAGAGCACTTTGTAAACTCTAATGGTGCTTTATACATAAAGTTATCATTATTAATAATATTATTATAATAACATTTATAATGCAGCGTTCATGGCCTGTTAGAGGTTGTGAATAGATGGCTTATGTGCAGGTTCTCCAGTGTGTTCTCCCACTGTTAGCCTAGCTTAGCACAAAGACTGGAAGCAGGGGGAAACTGTTAGCCTGGCTCCTTCACAGCTGACACAGAGATGAAGTTGTTCTTTCTGGTTTTGATAATGAGGATGATGTTGTTACGCTGCTCAGACTGAGGTGGTTTTAATCCGTGTGTGTGTGTGTGTGTGTGTGTGTGTGTGTGTGTGTGTGTGTGTGTGTGTGTGTGTGTGTGTGTGTGTGTGTGTGAATGACACACTGTATTATCCAGAGAAAGGCTGCTGGATATAAGCCTGTTAAAGCTGACTGTGGACAGATGCTTAAACACAGGATTTATCCCCCCCTCCCCTCCCCCACTGAGCGTGATCATTCAGAAGTGAACATATGGTCAACACTTTCATCCTGTGGCTGATTAACGCTGAGCTGTGACATGTTGTGACAGATAGGACGTGGAGCAGTGAGGAGAGGGACGTCTGACAGGTGAATGCAACACAACTTCCTGTTTTCAATCAGTTAGAATGGCGAGGTTCTACACCTAAATCCAACAGTTGTTCTTGTGAGGATCCACAGCTTCTCTTTGTCACGTGATGGTAAATACAACGTGTTTGGGTTTGTTGCTGCTGCGGTCGAATGAAGGTGGCTCTTCTACTTGATGATTTTCAATAGACTAAACAGATGATGGATTAATCAAGAAATTATCAGATGATTAATCAATAATAAAAATAATTGTTGGGCAGTAATTTGGACCTGGTGGAAGAAACTGTAGGAGTGTTTGGCGTTGGTTCTGTCTCTGTTCTCCTGATCGGAACGTGTCAGGTTCAAACTCGACCCGGTTATTTGATGAAAATTAGATCTTTAATAGATTTGATAGAAACTTCTGTATTTACCACTCAGTGACACAGACTGTAAGTAAAGATGGCCGTCGCCTCTGTGACGTCACCCACAGGTTTCTGAAGCTCAGAGTGAGCTGCTCCACCGTCGTCATCTTGGCAGTGCCTGACTCCGCCCCCTAACTCCCAGCTAATCCAAACATTGACAAAGAGGAGGGGCCTGTGTGGAGCTGAGACTTCAGTGCATACATGCACCCACCTGTCACTCAAAGAGGCCACGCCCTCAATCCTCCATAACTGTAGTCCTTAATAAAATGTAAACAGGTGAGTTATATAAACAGGTGTCATGAAGGAGGAAATCAGCTCTAGAGACCAAAACAGTTTTTGTACCAGGCTGTAAACATATTTATTTCTGCTGTAAAGTTGGACATTTTAACATGGGAGTCTATGGGGACTGACTCACTGTTGGAGCCAGACTCTAGTGGTCGTTAGAGGAACTGCAGCTGCTGGTTTCAGGCTGGAGGTTGGAGCTTGATCAGAACAAACTGTCCTTTTCACTCAGATGATTATTTCCTAGATGAATCTCCTGATGGTTCTGCTTCACAGTTTCGTCTAATGTCTATATTCAGAGGCTCTGCGGGGTCAGAGGTCAGGACAGGAAGGTTTCCCTCCATCTGTTCAGCAGCATGGTGCTCTCAGTGAAGCCTTCAGATCTCTGAGCCGATGGCGGCGGGGAGCGCCGCCGCCCGCTGAGGTTTTCAGCTTCTATATTGGATGGGGACTGTGGGAGCTTGTTGTGTTCGGTCTACTTCACACCTGAGATTCCTGCCGGAGCGTGGCGTCCGGATCGGAGCAGGGCTGGACCGCGGCCATGGCGACGCTCGCCTCGTGTTTCCTCTGCGGCTGCACGGAAACAGACTCTCACTCTGTCTGTCACACTGTCACAGCTCCAGATTTCTTCTTCTCTGCTTCCAAATGTCAAGTTTTCGTTTCAACAACAGAGAAACAACATGAGCTTCAAAGGAGGGTTCATGCGTTTTATCTAACGGCTTTAATGATTATTGATTATCAGCCTTCAGGAACAACGTTTGTGTTTCCAGGTTGTTAATAGGGATGATGATCGTTGAGATTTTAACGGCTCTTCTACTTTTATCAATAGTGCTTATTGATCCGGTACTTTAGTGGTTCTCTTATCAATCTGGTTCTTTAAAGATTCTCTTATTGATCCGGTTTTTGAACGGTTCTCTTATTGATCCGGTTCTTGAACGGTTCTCTTATCGACAGTTCTTGATGACTCTGGTTGAGTGTTTGGACTTTTTGTCGATCTGCAGGATGAATCTGAACCAATCAGACACCTGCTGCTGCTGATGATGATGATGATGATGATGATGATGATGACGACTTTGGCAGAACCTCAGACAATCTGTCGTTCGTGCGTTCTCCGCTGTGATTGGTCGACTGTACGGAGGTGTGAATGTGGGCGGGGTCTGAGTTTCACACCACTGTTTCTGTCACTTGTCATGCGAACAGCCGAGTGTGTTGGACCGAGTGTGGACGTCGGTGAGCGGGTTCAGGCCCGTGTGCTGGTGTCGGGGACAATGGAGGCCGACCAGAGGAGGAAATGGAAAGTTCCTGGCTGTTTTCAGGATGGGGGGCGTTGAGACAGGATTTCCCCTCTCAAACAAAACAAGAGTCTTGACTTCTCTGGTCAGAAATAAGCTGCCGTCTATTTCAGGACGCAGAGTGGAAAAACACAGCAGCGGGGATCCGCTAGTCTCCATGACTACAGGGTTAATATCAGATTGTTATTCCTCCGCCCAGCGACAGTCAGAGCGGCAGCCATTTTGTTTTCAGGTTGTATGTATGTCTCATTCTCGTGGACACGATGTCTCAGTAACACCTCGACAGAACTTCTTCAAATCTGGCACAAATGTTCACCTGGACTCAAGGATGAAATTTGGTGACAAAAGGTCAAAGGTCACAGTGACCTCAAAAAACGTGGTTTTGGCCTTGTGAACGCGAAATCTCCGTAACGCCTCGAGGGAGTTTCTTCATCTTTGGTAAAAACATTCACCTGGACTCAAAGATAAACTGATAAGATTTTTGTGGCTAAAGGTCAAAGGTCATGCCACTGTGATCAACTGACTGATGGATGTTTTCTGACTGATTCAGCAGGTTAATCACTGATGAAAGTTCGTTATAACTGTTGGTTTCCCCTGGCAACAGTCGCAAATACTGTGTTTGTGAAATCATGTGCAGATCAGCTACTTTATCAATGAGTTAATGGTTTAGTCCATAAAATACAAAAACAGTTTTACTATAAAATCCCTCAAATGATCAAAGTAGTCGCTCATTGATTTTCTGTTGATCAACTGATCAACTCATCAATGAAATCAGTGCATTTTCAGCCACCAGTGTTTCTGCTAATTCTCAGTTTGAATATAAAAAACAGAAAACAACAGTTAGTTGTTGTGTGTCGATACAGACTCAGACATTCTTCTGTTTGTGACATCACGATCTTCAACTTCCTGTCTGTTTTCTGGAACAGTTGTGTGTCCTCGTCTAGTCGAGCCTTACGGGAGATTTACCCAGGATTCCTCAGGGCCGTGCCCCTCCCTCTGCTGATTTATTGCTCTCTTTGAGGCTGCTGGTTATTTTTAGCTGGAGGCTGCTGCTGGTTTCCGGCAGGATGGGGATGATTGTGGCTCTGTTCTCAGAGACGTAGCGTCCACCTCTGGTTTCCACCTGATGGACTTCCTGTTTGTCTTCTCCCGCCGCTCTCAGGGAGTTGTAGGAGCAGGAATGTTGGTTACATCTCCTGTCTGGGCTCAGCGCCAGGAAATGAATGAGATTCCATTGAGCTCAGTTCAGTTCAGTGTTTACAGGAGGTCTCAGAGTCCTGAGCGTCCAGGTCAGCAAACCTGAACCTGCTCCAAATCTACACAGCTGTTAGTGACCGACCTGCAGTCCTACCTGTGCACAGGTGAGCAGGCTCAGTGTTGGCTGTAGGTGCAGAGAGCCAGAGAACTGAAAGTGTGCTACTGATTCTTCTCTTGGCTGTTTTACAACTTCATCTAAACGATCAATTTGTTGATTGTTTCATTGAAGTTCATCGAAACACAAAGGTTTTAGCTGCTGCTCCGAACAAACCGCCATTTTGTTTTGCCCCGGAACAGTTAACCTCCTTTAATGAAGCGTTCCCCCTTTGTTAACATTTTTAAGACTAATCTTAAAACCCACGTTTTTCTTTGGCTTTTAATCTTTCTCTTTTATCTTCTGTGTTTTGTGTGAGACTGTGGGGAAGTTGAAACTTCACATTGTGTCGTGTGTCTCTCGTTGTGTTTTTAAATGTGCTTCATAAATAAACTTGATTTTTGAATTTGACGAAGTCCCGTACATTCGAGTCGCACTCTGCTTCAGCCGCCATTTTCCAAAACGTTAGCGTCGACTGGAGCCGATAACGGCTGACGTCCCGACGCAGCAGCTACTGAGTGATACTGAAGAAGACATTTGTTATGATTAAAGTGTTTTAGAAAAAATAAAAATGATGCGTCAGTTTAAAAATATTGATGACATCATTGATTACGGCGAGTGATGGCGGCAGGACGGCCGCACAACTGGGAGTGAGAGATGTAAAGATGGATGACATCAGGGAGGTTTTCGCCCCGTGTGGAGAACAGGTAGAGCTGATTGAATGGTTTTCGTGGCGTTCTTGTCAGATGTTTGTGTTCAGACGCTGGTGGATTTAAAGGACAGATGGTTTATGTCTCTGCGCCGCGACAGTCGTAATGCCTTGAAAGAACTTCTTCAAATTTGGCACAAATGTCCACCAAGACTCAAGGATCAACTGATTAGATTTTGAAGGTCAAAGGTCAAGGTCACGGTGACCTCACAAAGCACTACCCCGTTTTGCCCGTGTGAACGCGATATCTCCGTAACGCCTTGAGCGAAGACCCGTTCACCTGGACTCCAGGACGACCTGATTAGATTTTTGTGGCCAAAGCACTTCACAGCAATTATGACAAAATCTCACACAGATGGTTCATATTTAGTATTTTCTCTGACTCTGGATGAGCAGGGACGTGACCTGGACCTCGTCTGAGTGGAGGAGGACGAGAGTCTAGCTCCAGTCAGGTCCAAGTTTCAGATCAGCCTCCCTGCGTTTCCCTGGACACGTGTTCAGGACGTCCAGCGTGCTCACAGCAGGGCGGCTTATTGTGTTAAATGGAAACAGAAAGTTTAAGGAGAAAGTGTATTGACTCCCACAGTGAGGCGCAGAAAAAGAGAACAGCTTTGGTTTTGGACTGGAGTCAACAGGAAGTGTCTGGCAGGATCCGGACTCTCCCGGTCCCTGCTGTCTGTTGGTGGGCGGTTGGTGGAGGACTTGGCTCCGTCCAGGACTCCTCAGCTTAGCCTGCCTGGGTCTTAACTCTGACCTACATGCAGCCGCCGTCGTCCCGGACACCAGCCGCTTGGTTATCCAATAAATACTGATATGTGGGTCACTGAGGGCAGCTGGTCTTTTAAAGCCTCGTTACAGGAAGAGGAGGAAGAAGAAGAAGCAGAAGAAGAAGAAGGTTTACTGGGGGATCCTGGAAGTTGGACGGGCTTGTTTCTAATATTTTTAACTGAGGAACAGATCCTGTTTCCTGACCAGCCACCATCCTCTCCTCCTCTGACGAGCTGCAGTCAGCTGTGTGTCCCTGGAGAAACACCTGATTATTTTTACCAGCGGTTCAGTTTATAACAACTTCCTGTTGAGTATAATCTGGTTCTAAATTTCTTCTACACTCAGACTTTCACATGTGCTGATCCTCCACAGCTGCTCTGCTTTAAAACTGATACTGACTCCTGACAGCAGCAGCCAATCAGACAGCAGCGTGATGACAGGTACCCGGCCTCACCTGCGTCACATTTGCTCCACCTGACTTGTTTACATTACATATCAGACACTGAGAATAAACTCTAAATCCAGATTATATTGATTAGTTACTGTTTTCTGCTGCCTGCCCCAAATGAGACATCGTCTCCACGGAAACCACAGATTATTTAAAGCCCCTCCAGTGTAAAGGTCTGTGTCCATGTGTAGTGTGATTATAGATTATAGATCAGCTCTAGCTTCTATATTAATACTGTGAAAGTATCAAAGCCTCAGTCCACAGAGAAATGCACACAGCCTGTATTCAGAAACTGAGCCTTAAAACCAGCCGTCAGGACTTCTGGAACTTTGTGATGTCACAACAAAGCAGTCACCAAGCCCCGCCCACCTGGACCCACCATCCAAACCTTGCAGGATTTGGTTTCTCTGAGTGTTTTTACCTGAAATCTGCTTTATTTTTATTGGCTCAGAGCCTCCTCTCTTCTGATTGGCTCACCGACCTGTTGTTATTAGAGCTCCAGAGAGAAGCCTGAGAGAGGAGATGTAAAACTACACTGAGATGGTTTTTATATCTTCTGATGGATCAACACTTCAAATAAAACACAGAAGAAGAAACATGGAGCTTTAAAAAGGATGAAGATGTTTGTTTGTTAATTACAGCAGTGCATTATGGGTTTTTTATCTCACCTGCACACCTACTTAAAAGAAAAACTACACACAATACGTTTTTAACGTTTTATGTGTGCGAATAAATGAATAAATAAAATCATATATCAATAAAAGCGATGAGCAATGAATGGAAATATTATGAAAATCACAATTTGACAGAGCGAAAATCCAGATCTCTGCAGTTTTTTTGATGAAGGTTAAATTGTCACAACACTTTTTTACAAGTGAACATCATGTTCTCCAGATGTTACATGGTTGTTTGATGCAAAAATCATAATTTATATAAATATATAAATGTGTATATGTATATATATATATATATATATATATATTTTTTTTTTTTCCCCAGTGAAATCTGTTAATTTGGAGGTTATTCTGTTTATTCTGTTTATTCTGTTTATTCTAATTGGGGTAATGATGTGCACATGTGCCGACGTTTCCTCTTTAACCCTCGTTACTTCACTTCATCATTTATTTATGACTTAATAATTTATTTATTTATACTTTCTAAATTATTCTAACTGTAAAATTCTGACACTTACAGACAAGTGCAAATTTAACTTTATCTTCCATATTTCTATTTTTTATGTGTTTATATATCATAGTATAAGGACTTTTATATTTTATCTTTATAATCTACTTCCTGTTCTCTTTCTTTGCTGAGGAAGCAACTGTAACTTTACCTGATTTACCTCCTGGGGATCAATAAAGTTTATTGATTCTGATTCTATTCGTACTATGTTCTGAGAAAATGACGAGCAGTGTTCCCAGGAATTCACCATCTGGATGCTGTGACTCTGACCTTTGACCTGCAGTTGCTGCTCACCCTTGTGATTGTCAGTGGTTTGACTCGTCGTGATGATTGGCAGCTGAAAGCCTCAGATGCAAAGTGCCGCCGCCTCCTCGTTTCCATATGAATCAACACGCAGAGCGAGTCCTGCAGGAGTTTTGCATCCTGCTGCTGCTGCAGAGCTCGACCCTCCCATCGGTTGAATCATCAGTGGAGATAAGTCTCCTCTGAGGATGAGCTTTCTAACAGTGTCGCCTCCCTGTGGGACGCTGCTCCTGTTTCCTGTCTGAACACAGAGGCCTCCGACCCTGCACAGGGAGGGGGGTGGGGGTGGGAGGGCTTTCTTTAATGCTGATGGGTATTATAAGCTCCTGGTCGGGTCGAGCCCTGAGAGCTGACAGAGAGTTTGAGGTTGTGATGTGATATTTTGAGCCACTTCCTCTTTACTAACCCAAACCCAAAAACCACAAATATTCCGTTACTTAAAATCTTAATAATTGAATTTTAACATTTCCAACATTTTCATTAATTTCCAAATCAACTGGAAGCAGGACTTTTTCCAAAACTTCAAAATAAGAGCCACATAAAGAAGTGACTGCCATGTCCTGGTTGATGTCGTGACAAAAACTCAAAGAATTCACTTTATTAACATTAAAGACTAAAAAATATTCAGGTTTGAGAATCTGGAGTTGGTGAATTTTTGTCATCTGTCCTTAAAAATGATTCATTGATCCTCAAAACAGTCTCAGATCAATTTTCTGTCAATAGAATTAATTGACGAGCCCTAGTTATAAGTATTTTACACCACCACTTACACTTTTATTTAAAGCCGTCACAGTGAATCTGACTTCCTATTGGTTGGTTCAGCAGCAGTGAACAGAACAAAAGCTCATGATTTTGATCTCTGAGCTCTGAAGAACCAAGAAGTTCAGATTTCTGAGAACACAAATCCTGACCATCGGCTTCAGGAGCCGCCGATCAATAAGAAACCATCAGGAAACAAAGATTGTAAACTGATGGAGGAAACCGAGAAGGCCGACACACTGAACTGTGTGTGCAGTTTCAGTTTCTACCCCGGTCATAAGGGAAACCACAGCGTGCAGCTCTGCTTCTCGCTAGAAGCTGATTGGCCGAGGCTCTGAAGTTAACTTCGTCTACATCTGACACTCGACTTCCTCCCAGGAAGACCGTCAGCCGCCTGTTGAGAAACCGAAGCAGAAGCTGGAGCGTGGCGTTGACATGAAGACGAGCGGGACCTGACGTCTCCTCAGAGCAGAAATGTGTTGTTAGAGCGTTGTGTTCATGTTGGAGCACAGCTGTCGGCAAACCAGCTGTTTCCGCCATCTTGGAGGTCTCCATCTGTTCGCTCCTGCTGCCTGGAGGAGGCCTGTGTGTGTTGGAGCATGAGTGGAAGTAGCGTCCCCCCTGCGGGCAGCGAGGGTCCGGTCCAGGGTCCCTGCCAGGCGTCGTACCGCTGGCACCATTACAGGAAGCCTTGGCGGAGATCCGACCCCCAGCCGGGTCCTGAGCAGCTATTGGACAGATATAAGTGGAGGACATCTGCTCGCCTGGCACCGAGAGCGGCCAAGCAGTCACCCCCCGAGGGCAAAGGTCACAGCGCTGAGCCCCTTCACCTACGGCTGCTCAGCTTACCGAGGCTCAGCACCGCCGCTGCACCCGACAGGAGCCGAGTCCGGGCCCACGAAGGCCAGGCGAGGACCGGCTCTCTGCGCAGGATCTTCCCCTACCTCAGGTCCATGTCGGAGCCCGGCGCAGGGGACGACCCGGAGAGGCCGGCGCTCAGGAAGGTGGGATCAGACGCAGAGCGACGAACCTCCTCCGTCAGCAGCTTCATCCACTCGTTCTCCAGGAGGATCAGCAGAGTCCTCAGAGACGAACCTGAGACTGACGCAGGAGAGTCCGGTAGGAGCGATTAGCGTTTACCTGGCTTTATGTTGTGTTCGTGACAGAAGGTGGAAGGTCTGGATTTCCTTCTTCTTCGTTTTATTTGAAGTGTTGATCCATCAGAAGATATAAAAACCATCTCAGCGTAGTTGTACATCTCTGGAGGCGACTGCTTTGTTGTGACATCACAAAGTTCCAGAAGTCCTGACGGCTGGTTTTAAGGCTCAGTTT
>NC_079375.1:26540974-26543474 GCF_021018895.1 Seriola aureovittata | reverse complement strand
ATAAGTGATTAAAGTTCCTCCAGACATGTTTTCAACTCTGTATAAATCCTCTGCTGTGATTCATATTTAGTTTAACATGTTTTCGTCTCCTCTCACTTCCTGGTTGAGAAATCTGGGTCAGGCCTTGAGCCCCGCCCCCCCACCTGCTGGCTCCAGGTGGACAGGTGAAAGAGCAGAGAGCATCAAGATGGTGAGAGGAGGAAACATCAGAGAGACTCAGTCAGACCCAGACTCAGAGGACGAGTCTGAGACCAGAACCAGAGACTAGCAGACGGATCAGAACAGTTAGCACAGTTAGCATGTTTTCAGCTTTGACAGCCCTCACTTTGAGTCAGTGGGACCTACAACCATTAACTGGCAGCTTCAGTCTCAGCTAACTGCCCCTCTCACTGGCTGTAAACAGCATGAAGGGGCAGAAGTTTTGAGGATCATTTGATTTTTATTTTGCACAAATGGCCAAAGAAACGTCTCGCTGCAGCCTGCAGGTTTCTAACTGAAATGACCTTGTCAGCAGGTGAATCTGTCCCAGAGTGCCCCTGTAAATGGCCGTTACCAGAATAGTGTTGATGTTTCTGTGTGACTGGGCTGAGTGCTGTATCTGTCCTCTCCAGAGAGCTTATCAGAGCCGAGCTGCAGCCTTCGCTCACAATCAGCTGCTGCAGGAAACTGGCTGCGCGCCGTCACTGATTTATTCTGCTGGCGTTCAGCGGGAGAACGCCAGGAGCTGTGGTCACACGGCTCAGTTCAGTTTTAAATGTGTCAGAGTTAGTTTTCCCACAGAGGAAACACAGTTTCCTGACTTTAAGAAGAGTATTCATTGTTATTATCAATGAATCTGTTAGTTTTTTATTTAACAAACAATTCATCAATCCCTATAATAAAAAGGCGTCTGTAGTGACGACTCCTCCAGGTCAGCAGCTGATTGTTTTGTTGGTAAAATGTCTCAAAAGTCAAACATTCAGTTGAACTGTCATCTGATTAAAAAACAGCATCGAATTGTCACATTTATGAAGTTTAAACCAGTAAATATTTGTCTTTCTTTCTTAAAGGACCTATATGTAAGTTTATGATGTTGCTACATGGCTAACATTAGCATTAACATCTGTTTACTAACCAGTCTAGATGAAACGTTGTGAGTTCAGCATCAAACTTCATTCCTTTACTCACCAACATCTGTCTCCAGAGGTGGAAACAAACACTAGTGTTAACTCTTGTTTTACTTTTATTTCCTCCACTGAAGTTAGCATGCTAACCAGCTAGCTCGTCACTGTAGCCTCCAGTCAACGACGGCCGAATCACCACCACAAGCTCTCAGAAAGAAGACTCACAGTTATCCCCTTAAATAATGACTCAATGTAATGAGACCACCTAATGGGAATTTTTGGGATTGATTTTCTAATTATTTCTGATCTGTTTGATAATCACATTTTGAATTATTCACTTATTAGCATTAATTTTCCAACAGGGTGTTTTTGTCGTTCAGATGAATTTATCTTCCTTCATGTAACAGCAGTGGAGAACGTGTCAGACATGAAATAAACACTTGACACATTTATAAATTCAGTCACATGAGACTGACATGAGACAATGAAGGTGCTGACAGCAGAGAGGAAGCCTGACTGGGGGGTGGGGGTCTCTCTGAGACAAAAGTTCATCCTCAGCCTGTTTAACAGCTCAGTCAAAGCTGCTGGGATTAAAGTCCTCTTCACACTCACTGTGTCAATTTCACAGGATTTAGCCTGTTAGCATTAAGCTTCTCGGATGTTAACTTTTATTTAAAGCTCCATGTTTCTTCTTCTTCTGTGTTTTATTTGAAGTGTTGATCCATCAGAAGATATAAAAACCATCTCAGTGTAGTTTTACATCTCCTCTCTCAGGCTTCTCTCTGCAGCTCTAGTAACAACAGGTCGGTGAGCCAATCAGAAGAGAGGAGGCTCTGAGCCTCTCTTCTGATTGGCTGACTGTTTTCTGAGTGATCCAATAAAAATAAAGCAGATTTCAGGTAAAAACACTCAGAGAAACCAAATCCTGCAAGGTTTGGATGGTGGGTCCAGGTGGGCGGGGCTTGGTGACTGCTTTGTTGTGACATCACAAAGTTCCAGAAGTCCTGACGGCTGGTTTTAAGGCTCAGTTTCTGAATACAGGCTGTGTGCATTTCTCTGTGGACTGAGGCTTTGATACTTTCACAGTATTAATATAGAAGCTAGAGCTGATCTATAATCTATAATCACACTACACATGGACACAGACCTTTACACTGGAGGAGCTTGTTGCTTTCAGTTGTAATTGTCGCAAGGAGGTTAAACTGTCTCCTGAGGCTGCAGCAGATGAAAAGAAAATGTGTTTATAAAACACAAAATCACCAGGAGAAAAAGTCCAGGCCAGTAACTTATTTATAAAACAACAATAAATCTCCCAGGGCCTTTACGTGTGTGAAGAACACATCGGCCTCCATCTTTGTGTCCTCTGTGGAAACATTTCCTCCACAACACCTTTTAAT
>NC_079375.1:26535974-26538474 GCF_021018895.1 Seriola aureovittata | reverse complement strand
ATATTGTCTTTTTAATACACACACATTTATGTCAGCGCCACGTGTGTGAACAGTAACAAAGTAAATTGCAGTTGCATTTTTCTAATTTTTCCAACCATCTAATGGATTAGAAAGAAAATGTTTTTTATAATATTATATATATAAAGTAATATTAATATAATACATTTTAATAATCAATATCGAAGACTTTACTTCAAGAGACTTTAGTTGAAACAGAAACATAACTCAAACAGTAAGTGGACACAAAGAGACTCTTGTGCAGGATCTCCTGTTTATATCAAGAATATAGTTCAATGAGGCGCAGGTGAAACTCTGAGGTGGTGATGGAGGATTTACACTCACTGGCTGACAAACGGCTTCTCCTCCACAGCTTGTTTATCGTTCCTCCACACTTTCACTTTGATGGATGGAGCAGGGTGATGACGTGTGTGTGTGTGTGTGTGTGTGTGTGTGTGTGTGTGTGTTTCCATCATAGCGCTACGGTTCACCAGACGTTCATCTCACAATCAGACAAGCCTCAACAGTGATGTTGTACGGCCCGACACACCGAGACCAAGATCTTATTAGACAAAGACACAAAGCTTGACGTTAGCTGCTAATGCTAACGGCTCCGTGTTCACCACTGGAATCTTACTGATTAGAGAAGAGCTGCAGCAGCTAATGGATTATTTGATTGAAATATAAATTATATTGACAATTGTTAAGCAGTTTAAAGCTCCATGTTTCTTCTTCTTCTGTGTTTTATTTGAAGTGTTGATCCATCAGAAGATATAAAAACCATCTCAGTGTAGTTTTACATCTCCTCTCTCAGGCTTCTCTCTGGAGCTCTAGTAACAACAGGTCGGTGAGCCAATCAGAAGAGAGGAGGCTCTGAGCCTCTCTTCTGATTGGCTGACTGTTTTCTGACTGATCCAATAAAAATAAAGCAGATTTCAGGTAAAAACACTCAGAGAAACCAAATCCTGCAAGGTTTGGATGGTGGGTCCAGGTGGGCGGGGCTTGGTGACTGCTTTGTTGTGACATCACAGGCTCAGTTTCTGAATACTAGCTTTACATTGTTGTTTCCAGGTTCTCTAATGTGAGAAATGTCTGTGGTGCAGTGGGCTCCGTCTGTTATATATTATATTATTGGATTATTATTATTATTATTATTATTATTATTATAATGCATGTTAATATAAATATTTATATTAGAGATAATTAGACTCATTGACTGCTGCGAGAAACAGCATGAAGCAGCTTCACATGAAAACACTGTAGTAGTAAAACCGTAAACAGTAGTCTCTCTCTCTGTGGCTACAGAGACCCACAAATCATTTTCACGCTCCGGCAGCGTGGCGGTCCGGTCCGGTCCGGCCGTTGTTTTCTGGCGCCCTGACAAGGCGGCTCTGACCTTTCAGCAGGCCTGGATCATCCAGCGGCCCGGGACAAATATAGAAGCTTAATCCGTCCGTCTGTGCGGGCAGGGACGCAGCAGAGAGGACTTCCTGTGGACCGCCGCCTCGCTTTGATTCACAGTTTATTGCTGCATGAAGCTCCGAGGCTTAAAAATAAACCAAAGAGGATCATGGGTAAAAGCTTGTTTTTATTTGAGCGGAGTAAGAGGAAGATTGTTGTCAGAGTAAAAGTCTTGGGTTTATATCTGGAGGATTCGTCATGTTGTTGAGATACAGGATGAATACTCTGGTCTGGTCTTGTGTGAAAACTGTCAGGAAGTGGAATAAAGACGTTTGTCTGTAGAGGTTTGAACTTTATGTGTCACGTCACTTCTTCAGTTCATCACCACCCTCAATGTTGAGCTTTAAAAATGATGATGTGTTCCTTAATCTTTTCAACTTCAGCTCAAAAGGTCACTTTGGAAAAAGTAGTTATTGAGTAAACTACACCAGCTGATGAAGACTATGAGCTGTGGTTGAAAGCTCCGGAAATGTTAGTAAGGAACACAATTTAAGATTATTTTGTCATTTCCAGCAGGTTTGTCATCGACCCCGAAAAATATAAACCTGACAAAACATCCTCAACTCAAAGTCCACTTACTAGAAATTGTCTGGAGCTTTCAGTCACATCTTGTGGTCTTGGCCGTAGCTCAGCTGTCGTCACATGATCAAGGTCAAGGAAACACAGAAGAATGTGAGCAAGTGGTTTATTTAATCTCAGCAGTTTAAGGAAAGCACAAAGTGTGTTCTACATTTGTCATATATATATATATATTTGTTTATTTATATATAGATATATATATATATATATATATATATATATAAGTGTCATATTTATTAACAACACATTTGTTTGAATTATACATAAAAACAACAAATGAAGAATCTTTTCAGCTTCTGTATTTGTCTTTGCAGTTTAAACCTCATCAGTTGCTTCTTGTTTTATTTGAGAGGTTGTCGTGGTGAAACGTGAGCGGCCTTCCTCAGACGCTCAGATCATGTTTTAAATGAGTGTTTCTCAGACTGCAGTACTGACTCGTGTTGTATTAAATATTAAAACATTA
>NC_079375.1:26528474-26530974 GCF_021018895.1 Seriola aureovittata | reverse complement strand
CTCCTCTTCTCCTTCTCCTCCTCCTCCTCCTCTCTCCTTCTCCTCCTCTCCTCCTCCTCCTCTCCTCCTCCTCCTTCTCTCCTCCTCCTCTTCTCCTCCTCCCCTCCTCTCCTCCTCCACCTCTCCTCCTCCTCTCCTCCTCCTCTCCTCCTCCTCTCCTCCTCTTCTCCTTCTCCCCTGCTCTCCTCCTCTTCTCCTCCTCCTCCTCCTCTCCTCCTCCTCTCCTCCTCCTCCTCCTCTCCTCCTCCTCTCCTCCTCCTCCTCTCCTCCTCCTCTCCTCCTCCTCTCCTCCTCTCCTCCTCTCCTCCTCCTCTTCTCCTTCTCCTCCTCCTCCTCTCCTCCTCTCCTCCTCCTCTTCTCCTTCTCCTCCTCCTCCTCCTCCTCTCCTCCTTCTCCCCTGCTCTCCTCCTCTCCTCCTCCTCCTCTCCTCCTCCTCCTTCTCTCCTCCTCCTCTTCTCCTCCTCCTCCTCTCCTCCTCCTCTCCTCCTCCTCTCCTCCTCCTCTCCTCCTCTTCTTCTCCTCCTCCTCCTCCTCCTCTCCTCCTCCTCTCCTCCTCTTCTCCTCCTCCTCCTCCTCTCCTCCTCCTCTCTCTCCTCCTCTCCTCCTCTCCTCTCCTCCTCTTCTCCTCCTCCTCCTCCTCTCCTCTCCTCCTCCTCTCCTCCTCCTCTCCTCCTCTTCTCCTCCTCCTCCTCCTCTCCTCCTCTCCTCTCCTCCTCCTCTCCTCCTCCTCTCACCTCTCCTCCCTCCTCTCCTCTCTCCTCCTCTCTCTCTCTCCTCCTCTCCTCCTCTCCTCCTCCTCCCTCCTCCTCTTCCTCCTCTCCTCCTCTCTCCTCCTCCTCTTCTCTCCTTCTCCTCCTCCTCCTCCTCCTCCTCCTTCTCCCCTGCTCTCCTCCTCTCCTCCTCCTCCTCTCCTCCTCCTCCTTCTCTCCTCCTCCTCTTCTCCTCCTCCTCCTCTCCTCCTCTCCTCCTCCTCTCCTCCTCCTCTCCTCCTCCTCTCCTCCTCCTCCTCCTCTCCTCCTCCTCTCCTCCTCCTCTCCTCCTCCTCTTCTCCTTCTCCTCCTCCTCCTCCTCCTCCTCTCCTCCTTCTCCCCCGCTCTCCTCCTCTCCTCCTCCTCCTCTCCTCCTCCTCCTTCTCTCCTCCTCCTCTCCTCCCCCTCCTCCTCTCCTCCTCCTCTCCTCCTCCTCTCCTCCTCTCCTTCTCCTCCTCTCCTCCCCCTCCTCCTCTCCTCCTCCTCTCCTCCTCCTCTCCTCCTCTCCTTCTCCTCCTCTCTTCCTCTCCTCCTCCTCTCCTCCTCCTCTCCTCCTCCTCTCCTCCTCCTCTCTGCTGGAGCGATGATCAGGATGGAGGTTAGACCCACAGCACCCCCTGCTGGTTCAGCTTGAGCTCTGCAGGCTCCACTCACTCCCATGATTCCTGTATGAGGTGGATCAGCTGACTGAGGATCAGATGTGAACAGACCTCACTCCTGGTTCACACCTGTGTGACAGGTGTGAACAGACCCACTGAAATCCTGACTCATATCAGTGTCTGTCAGAATAATCACAATATGATAATGTTGAATTTAAGTTTTGCAGGACGTCCGTATCCTCCTCTTTCATTCTCATGATTTTCAAAATAAAACCCTCACAGCTCTGGGTTCATGTCTACAGTTGTCATATTTTATTGAGATGTCTCTGAAGTGACTTAAAACACTGTGACCTCACACCTGCTCAGGTGATCACTGTCCTGTCCTGTGTCTCAGATGTTAAAGGTCCTCCTGCTCACCGCTTCTCCTGCGGCCAGAGTCCGTACACCGACAGCGGCGCCTGGGAGAGGAAGTACTGCATCCTGACCGACACCCAGCTCATCCTGCTCCACAAGGACGATGAGGTCAGACCCCCCACACTGACCCCCCCATTTAATACTACATTTATACTGGTTTAACCAGTAGATCTATACTGGTTTTAACACACCACTGGCAGACACTTGAAAACACTGATGTCCCCCCAGGCTGCAGGTGATGCTCAGGAGAGCCCCACAGACTCGGCGAAGGGGCGGAGTCTGCGCAGGACAGTCAGCGTCCCCTCAGAGGGACAGTTCCCAGAGTTTCAGGCAGAGGGCGCCACCATGCTGGGTAAGAAGCTTTTTATTATGCAACACCCCTGTGTGTGTGTGTGTGTGTGTGTGTGTGTGTGTGTGTGTGTGTGTGTGTGTGTGTGTTATTGAGTACAGTTATTGTTCTATAATTATTAATGTGACATCAGTTCATGTTCCACAGCTCACCTGTAGAACCTTTGGAACCTGTAGAACCTGTAGAACCTGTAGAACACGCTGGATTTATACTGGTTTTAATGCTGGATTTATACTGGTTTTAATGCTGGATTTATACTGGTTTTAATGCTGGATTTATACTGGTTTTAATGCTGGATTTATCTGTAACTAAAGCTTAAAGAATATTCAGGGTTTGTTGTTGTTGTTTTTTTTGTTGCTGTTGTTGTTGTTGCTGTTGTTGTTGTTGTT